>NW_027421192.1:0-9761 GCF_009905375.1 Apium graveolens | reverse complement strand
TGATCAATAAAGGATCTACCCCTTCCAGTGAAGGAAGCGAATGTTCAAGGCTGATCCACTTATGTTCAGGAATCTCTGGCCAGAGTAAATGAAATTAGAAAGGAGTTTCTAATTGCATAGAACTAAGCATAGTAAATGGTAAGCAAGTGATTGAATTAGATAGGCTTGACACGAGATCCATGCCTTGTATTTAATCGGGACATTGTAGGGTAGAAGGAGTTTATTGTACGGTAACTATTCACTGAATAGGTTCTTGGTATTCTAAGCAGTGAATTCATATTATCCGGATAGTCGCGATATGCTGAGAAGTATCCCTCACGATGTAGAATAAATGTGATTAATTAATTAATCATATTTAATAAATTAGAGAAATATATAAATAATGATAAAATAGTTTTATTATTTTTATTTCTACTACCGGCTTAATATTGAACCTACAGGGTCACACCATAAAAAGAGAATGATTTAATGGTGGAGGAATTAATTAATAATGGCTAATAATTATTTATTTGTGAAATAAATAATTAATTGGCAAATTTAATAATTGATTAAATGAGATTTAATTGATTATAAATTAATTAAGAAAAGTTCTTAATATTATTAATTAAGGATTTAATTTTTGGAAATTAAATCAAGAGAGAGAATTATTTCTAAAGTGTTTAGAAAAAGATTAATAATTAAAAGGTGTTTTAATTATTAATGAGAATAATAATGGGAAATAATAATATTATTTATGGGAAAATTTCAGCTGAAAATTTTGCCTATAAATATATTATAGACCTATTTTTATACTAACCAAAAACCCAAAAAGTTTGGAAAACCCAATTCTCTCCACCTCCTTCCTCCTCTTAACATCATTTTCTTGGTGGATACCGGTAGAGTGCTTCACATGAGGAGCAACTGCTAAGGATCTCTGATCGTTGTCTCCGAATTATTTTAAAGGTTAGATTCGATCCCTCGAATTTTTATTCATGATCTGTATGATTATTTGGATTTTATATGTGGTAAAAGTTTTGCCATGCCCCGCTGCGTTTAAAATCCAACATTGGTATCAGAGCATAGGTTGTATGCATATAGATCTGTGGTAAAAATTTCAGAATTTTATGTGCTTGTATGAATTAATTATGATTTTTACAAGTATATCATGGTTTAATTTTGTCTGATGAGAAATCGTTTCTCAGAATAATTTTGAATGTTGATCTGGGTTCTACAAGTGTTGTAGATCGTCTGGGTATTTTTTCATAATTTTATGATGATAGATTTTTTATTATGAATTTTTGAAGTTCTTGTAATTAAAATTCGTAATTAAATAATCATATATGTATATATATAAATTGTAAGTATATATATATAAGTGCTTCTGTTGGCTGTCTGTTTGCTGCGTACGGGGAAGAAGAAGACACAGAACAGGTACGGCGTCAGAACTGTCATGCACGGAATTCCATGACGGCTGCTGCAGAAAAAAAAAAAATAAAAAATAGGGGTGTCGCGCATTCCGGGAATGCGTTACACCTGTGGCGCATTCACGGAATGCGTTACACCTTTAATGGTTAAAAGGGTTGTAACGCATCACCGGAATGCGTTACAGGGCTTGTAACGCGTTCCTGTAATGCGTTACAGCCCGACTGTTTAATTAAATTGATTTTCTGGGAGTTTCGTAACTCCGTTTTGGGCGTGCAATATACCGTTGGATTCGTTTTTCCGAGACGGATCTAATGGAGTGATCAATTTTAGTTTATATAAAAGTTTTGAACTGTTTATATTTCCATGAAGTGTTTTAAAGCTGTTTTTGACTGTTTTAATTGCTTTTAAATGCTTCATGTGATACATAGAGATGTATAATGCTTAGACTAATGTGCTAGATGATATAACATGCCTACCTTGATGTTTATTCATGTTGATATATGTGATATATGCTTAGTTTATCATGCGATGATAGATTTAGGTGAACTTAAATGAACATAAGGCGTTTGTTAGACAACCTAGTATAGTGAAATTGTTTCATAACCTTAATAACAATATTATGAATACAATCATGAGATTCTTGTGTTTGTGAAACACGTAATTGAATATGAATTTTCGATATGAGAGAAAGGATGATTCTGTCAACAACAGATTTCTATCTGTAAGAAAGGGTTATTAAGTGACGCCTCTTGACAATGCTCCACCCGATCTGGGAATCATCTGATTATTGATTATTGATTTGAAATATTTAATTTAAAAGGAAGAATTCTTTATAATATGATTATGATTGTAACGTAATATAATCCCTCTAAAATTAAATAATATCAAGTAGTAATTGGCCAATGACACAACGGGCTTGTGTCGGTCATAGCCTTCCAACATGATAGAAAGTAGTTCTTATTTTTGAATCATTGTCGGTTCGTGCACAGCCGAGGGCTTTGATTTCGAAATAAGAAATACTTGTCTATTACATAGAGATGTGTACATTGAATAAGAATCTAAAGGTCGGTACGTGCCACAGCCGTGGGCCTTTGGGGACTGATTCAATTGTACGGAATGTTGGGTTAGACTTGACTTAGAATATTGAGTTTGTCGTGCCACAGCCGAGACTCAATTATTCAAGAGGCTAAAGTTTGATTAGGGAATAACATAGATGTAATTGACAAGAGTTGTCTGCCTATTGAACATTACATGGCGGTTCGTGCTACAGCCGGGGTTGTGTAATGGAATGTAGGATCCCTATTCCCACTAGCATTATGAATGCTTAATTTTTCACGTAGGGGGTTGAATAAATTAGATAAACTAGTGGGAGCCACTTATGAATAAAGACCCGATTCATATAGTGTTTTAAAATGAAATCGAATATTTGCTAAGTGTTGTTATGTGTTTATCATTTACAGATTTACTTTGTACGTTATGTCTTCTGCACTATCACTCAGGAGCATACTAGATGCTCACAAATTGACTGGTCCTAATTATGCTGACTGGCTTCGAAACTTGAGAATTGTTCTCAGGATTGAGAAGCTGGAATACGTGATTGACTCACCTAAGCCTACTGAACCTGCTAGTGATGCACATAATGATGAACATGTGTGTATCGTAAGTGGATAGATGATGCAAATGTTGCTCAATGCATCATGCTAGCTTCCATGAACATTGAGCTACAGAAGCAACATGAGCATATGGATGCTCACACTATCCTCATGCATCTACAAGAGTTGTATGATGTGGGGGGAGGACAGCTCGATATGAGATATCGAAGGGATGTTCGGTTGTAGGATGTCTGAGGGATCATCTGTGAATGACCATGTACTTAAGATGATCAATTTGATTGAACGTCTTGGACAACTTGGTTTTGCCATGGATGGGGAGCTGAGCCAAGACTTGGTCTTGCAATCGCTTCCGAGTTCGTTCTCGCAGTTTGTTGTGAACTTTCACATGAATAAGTTGGATGTCAGCCTGCCTGAACTCCACAACATGTTGAAGACTGCGGAATCGAATTTTCCCCCTAAGAAGAGTTCTGTTCTTCTAATTGGTGAAGGTTCCAATCCTAAGAAAAGGAAGAGGAACTCTTCCAAGAAGAAGAAAGTAGGTGAGAAAAGCCGGTTCCACCAAAAGCTGAAGACCCCAAGAGCAAAGTTGTTTGCTTTCACTGTAACAAGGTGGGGCACTGGAAGAGGAACTGCAAGGTTTACCTTGCAGAATTGAAGAAGAAGAAGGGTAGTGAGACTACCGCTTCTGATTCAGGTATGTTCATGATAGAAGTGAATATGTCATTAAATCAAATTTCTACTTGGGTATTAGATACCGCCTGTGGTTCTCAAATCTGCAATTTGTTGCAGGGACCAAGGAGAAGTAGGACTCTTGAGGAAGAGGAGGTGATTCTACTGATGGGAAATGGAGCAAGAGTTGCTGCTGAAGATGTAGAATCATTTCATTTACATATGCCTACGGGCAAGACTATTGTTTAAATAATTGTTATTTTGTTCCCTCGATTGTGAGGAATATTATTCCCATGTTAGACTTGGCTGGATTTTCATTTATTATTGAGAATAATGAATGTTCTATTCTTAGAGATAATATTCTTTATGGACGTGGTACTTTAAATAATGGTCTGTATATATGTGACATAATTTACTTCAGATTGAACAAACTAATAAAAGAAAAGGGATGATGAAAATCTCACTTTATAGTGGCACTGCAGTCTCCATTTAGTAGACATGGAGAGAGGGCTGCAAATTTGCTAGGAATGGTACACACAGATGTATGTGGACCAATGTCTACGCAAGCCATGGGTGGATTTTCATACTTCATTACTTTCATAGATGATAGATCTGGATTCGGATATGTGTTTGATGAAACACAAGTCTGAGGCCTTTGAAAAGTTCAAAGAATATAAGTATGAAGTGGAAAACAAACCAAACATAGTATTATAATTCTTCGATTATCGAGATCGAGGTGGTGAATACTTAATGGAGAGTTTCTAGATTATCTCAAAGTAAATGGTATAGTCTCCCAGTGGACTCCTCCAGATTGGTATCTGAAAGGAGAAATCGAACTTTGTTAGACATAGTTCGGTCCATGATGAGCTATGCAAATCTTCCAGTATTCCTATGGGGTTATGCATTGGAAACCTCAGCATATTTACTGAATAAGGTGCCTTCCAAATCTGTTCCTCAAACTTCGTATGAGATATGGAAAGAAAGGAAACCGAGTCTTAAACACGTTAAGATTTGGGGATGTCCAGCTTATGTCAAGTAAGTTGACCCAGATAAGCTGGAATATCGATCCGTAAAATGTAGTTTTGTGGGATATCCTAAAGAGACTTTAGGGTATTACTTTTACACCGATCATCGGGTGTTTGTCTCCAGACATGCTACCTTCTTGGAAAAGGAGTTTATCCTTGAAGGAAACAGTGGGAGCAAAATTGAACTTGATGAAGTTCAAGAAGCACAAACTACTACGGATCAAGTGGAAACACCTGTTCTGACTGAACAACCTTTTGTGGAACAGCCCATTCATAGATCAGGGAGAGTGTCTCGCCAACCTGAGAGGTAATATGGCCTTGTCATTGAGAATGACAATGAGTTGTCGATCATTGATGATGACGACCCTGTGACCTATAATGAGGCTATGAGTAGTGTTGACTCAGAGAAATGGCATAGTGCCATGAAATCCAAATGGAATCTATGTATACGGTATACAAAAGATAGATTATAGCAGATGGCCAGGTGGAGACCTTAAGGCCAGGCTTTGGCAAAAGGATTCAAACAAAGGCAATGGATTGACTTTGATGAAACCTTTTACCTGTAGCCCTGTTAAAATCAGTTCGGATTTTGCTTGCGATTGCTGCTTACTACGACTATGAGATCTGGCATATAGCCAGATGGTTTTCTTTCCAAGGAAATGAAAACCTAGTGTGTAAGCTGCTGCGAACCATATGTGGTTTAAAGCAAGCTTCTCGAAAGATGGAACATTCGTTTTGATGAGACAATCAAAGAGTTTGATTTTATCAAAAACGTAGATGAACCATGCGTCTACAAAAGGGTTAGTGGGAGCGCGGTAACATTTCTTGTCTTGTATTGAATTAGAGTTGACACACATAACAACATAGCAGACCCACTCACAAAGCTACTTTATGAAAGTCACTTTGATCGTCATAAAGACAAGATGGGTATTAGATACCAGAGTGATTGGCTTTAGTACAAGTGGGAGATTGAAAGGAATATGTCCTAAGTCCAATCATGTATTAGGATTTAGGAATAACTTTTATGTAATCTGTTTTGATTTCATTGATATTAATAAAAGACTTGTTTTGTTTTTATTACGGGCTTTATCTATTTAAGTGTTTAAATAAGATATACCATAGTTTAGAGTAAAGCTTTTTATGGATTATGATGAGATCATAATAGTGAGACCTAAAAAGATGATAACTCTAAACTTAAATAGTTCCTGGTCATAGGATTACTAACTGGTAATTAATAATCCGCAAAGATCGGTACATATGCTTGCTTCATTATGAAGGATGTCTGTTCTCATAGACATTTGTGTGGTGACACTATAGCTAGTATGTAGGTGCTTATTATAGAATAAGTTCACTGAACATGACTCGCACAGCTGAACAACTGATGGAGTTCACTCACGTGTCAGCAGTTGTTCACATAGTGATAGTTGTACAAGTATCCTTAGACTTGAGGTCATCATAGTCATCTTGTGTACACTGAACTATGCTTTGGTTTAGTTCTTAGTCTCCAGGGACAATTATTAGGGCTCTCTGGGTATAGGAATTTGTACACGAAGATAGTGTATGATCAATAAAGGATCTACCCCTTCCAGTGAAGGAAGCGAATGTTCAAGGCTGATCCACTTATGCTAGTTCAGGAATCTCTGGCCAGAGTGAATGAAATTAGAAAGGAGTTTCTAATTTGCATAGAACTACGCATAGTAAATGGTAAGCAAGTGATTGAATTAGATAGGCTTGACACGAGATCCATGCCTTGTATTTAATCGGGACATTGTAGGGTAGAAGGAGTTTATTGTACGGTAACTATTCACTGAATAGGTTCTTGGTATTCTAAGCAGTGAATTCATATTATCCGGATAGTCGCGATATGCTGAGAAGTATCCCTCACGATGTAGAATAAATGTGATTAATTAATTAATCATATTTAATAAATTAGAGAATTTATATAAATAATGATAAAATAGTTTTATTATTATTTATTTCTACTACCGGCTTAATATTGAACCTACAGGGTCACACCATAAAAAGAGAATGATTTAATGGTGGAGGAATTAATTAATAATGGCTAATAATTATTTATTTGTGAAATAAATAATTAATTGGCAAATTTAATAATTGATTAAATGAGATTTAATTGATTATAAATTAATTAAGAAAAGTTCTTAATATTATTAATTAAGGATTTAATTTTTGGAAATTAAATCAAGAGAGAGAATTATTTCTAAAGTGTTTAGAAAAAGGATTAATAATTAAAAGGTGTTTTAATTATTAATGAGAATAATAAATGGGATAATAATAATTATTTATGGGAAAATTTCAGCTGAAAATTTTGCCTATAAATATACTATTATAGACCCTATTTTATTCTAACCCCAAAACCCAAAAAGTTTGGAAAACCCAATTCTCTCCACCTCCTTCCTCCTCCTAACATCGTTTTCTTGGTGGATACCGGTGGAGTGCTTCACACTTGAGGAGCAACTGCTAAGGATCTCTGATCGTTGTCTCCGAATTATTTTAAAGGTTAGATTCGATCCCTCGAATTTTTATTCATGATTGTATGCTTTTATTTGGATTTTATATGTGAAAGTGTTTTGCCATGCCCCGCTGCGTTAAAATCCAACATAAAGATGCTAAAAGGAGGATGATTGATGAACTTAGATATGCTGAGAGATGTTTGTTGAAGAACTATCTCAGAACAACTCCTGACATCAGAGAGATCAGAAGATGAAGCCAAGTCAAGATCTACAACTGATTAAATTCTGATATTTGTACAGACTGAAGTTGTTATCAGAAGTTAAATATTGGTAAAGCTTTAAGGACTATAAGTTGTAGTTATCTAGTTTAATTCTCATGCATTTGTACTTATTGTTTTTGACATCATCAAATATTTATTGAACTTGTATATTATGCTAATTTACAAGTTGGGGGAGATTGTTAGATATATTTGATAATGTCATGGCTAATATGATTTATGTTTAGTTTTCAGATCTTACTTAAACAGGATAAATCAGTACTTACTGGAAGTGAGGACTTAAGGATATCAGTACTTATATTATCAGGAGATAATCATCAGAAGATGGATATCAGAACTTAAGTGCTGAAGGACGTTCAGATAAGGACAGTAGCTGATTAAAGGAAAGAAGATCGAGATAAACATAAGAAGAGATGCATGAAGAAGGAATTCTATGAAGAATATAATACTTGGAAGAAAAGATATCTGATTGATATATTTTAGGAAGCAGAATTATATTCCATATCAATTAGCGATTATCTTGTAACTGTGTAGTATATAAACACAGACATAGGGTTTACACTATAAGTGTTATCATATTCGAGAAGATTATTCATATAACCCTAGCAGCTCTCGTGATATTTGTTCATCACTGAGAGGTAACAGTTCTATACTGTAACAGAGTTTATTGTTTCAATAAAGTTTTTTTCTGTTACCTGAGATATTAAAGTTCGATTTGATTGTACTTTACACTGTATTCACCCCCTCTACAGTGTGTGTGACCTAACACTTATTTTTGAAGATTTTTTTTCAAAGTTGGGCAGAAAGTTTTCTATAAAACAGAAAAAGTATTATATAAAAAATATATCATTTGCAAGTGCAGTGACCAATCTGCAAAACTCTTTTACCGCCGCAATGTTTCATTACGGTGGCCGCATTGTTTCATTGCGGGGGTAAACAGAGTTTTGCATGATTTTTCATTGAGGTGACCTTGGTCACTGCACTTGCAAATGTTTTTTTTAAATAATACTTTTTCTGTTTTACAGAAAACTTTCTGCCCAACTTTGAAAAAAAATCTTCAAAATAACTTTTGTTCAATTTTTTTTTTTTGGAGTCACTTCTTTTTTTTGGGATTATTATAATGCCAACAAGTACTAACATTAACAACATTGAAAATATTTAATTAAAATTCATTAATATTTCAAAGTACATATTCCAATAATGCTAAACAAAAACAAACCGAATTAATGATAGTTTTTATTACATATTTTCTAGATTTGGACAGTTTTTTTTTGAAAAAAATTGGGCATTACTCTTTATTTTTAAGTTAAACTTAACCTGTAAAATAAAAAAATCGGCATGACCTATTTATTTTTAAGCCAACCAAAAACCTGTAAAATTTCAAACCAAACCAAACTAAACTTAAAAATGAATGGCCTTGACATGCCAACTAAAACAAACTAAACCAAACTAAACTTAAAAATAAATGGCCTTGATATGCCAACTAAAACCAAAACCAAACTAAAATAAATACATCTAACCAACCAAAATAAATACAACAAATATGAATAAAATACAACCGAGCAAAATATGTACAACTAACTAAAGTAACTACAAGTCACTAATCAAAAACAAACTAGTGTCCCACCTCTCTTTGTAGAATGCCCCACTCAGAAATGTGTCTAGCAACCCCTTTTGATAACTCGTGCGCCATCCGATAGCGAAAAGTCTGTACATCAACTTTAGCGTTCCACACAGCTGATGACAAAGAGATCCCGTTGAGCATAGCGTCCATGTACTTGGAGACATATACCACAATCAATGCCACCATCTTGCTTGGGTCGAGCATCAAGACCATGAACCCCCATATATTTCAATGGAAAGCGAGATGGATGCAAATAATTGAGCATATATGGGATCATTAATTCATATATTTAGATAAAAATAACGGAAAATGAACCTAACAAGTCATTAATTCATTATTAATCTATTTAAAACTAGTGGTAGGGAATTAAAGAATGACATTTCACGGGAAATGAACCTAACAAGTCATTATTTCATTATTAATCTATTTAAAACTAGTGGTAGAAAATTAAAGAATGATATTTCACGGGAAATGAATCTAACAAGTCATTATTTCATTATTAATCTATTTAAAACTAGTGGTAGGGAATTAAAGAATGATATTTCACGGGAAATGAACCTAACAAGTCATTATTTCATTATTAATCTATTTAAAACCAGTGGTAGGGAATTAAAGAATGATATAGTTACCATAATGTAATACTAGAAGGGATGAGCGATGTTCCCTGGTGTGTCTTT
>NW_027421191.1:0-89712 GCF_009905375.1 Apium graveolens | reverse complement strand
TTTCTCCGATACTGAGTCGGGATGCATTATGGATATTTTCACATACTTTAATCCATATTGATATTTTAATTTGAACCGAGCCATATTTCGCGGAATTCGGACGAGAAACCGAGTAGATTTGGCTGAAATGGAGTTTTCGGTGAAAACTCAAAGGGGTTAGTACACACGGTTTTATCTTCCGATACTGAGTCGGGATGCATTATGGATATTTTCACATACTTTAATCCATATTGATATTTAATTAGAACCGAGCCATATTTCGCGGAATTCGGACGAGAAACCGAGTAGATTTGGCTGAATGGAGTTTTTCGGTGAAAACTCAAAGGGGTTAGTACACGGTTTTTTCTCCGATACTGAGTCGGGATGCATTATGGATATTTTCTAATACTTAATCCATATTGATATTTTAAATTTGAACCGAGCCATATTTCGCGGAATTCGGACGAGAAACTGAGTAGATTTGGCTGAAATGGAGTTTTCGATGAAAACTCAAAGGGGTTAGTACACGGTTTTTCTCCGATACTGAGTCGGGATGCATTATGGATATTTTCTATACCTTTAATCTATATTGATATTTAATTTGAACCGAGCCATATTTCACGGAATTCGGACGAGAAAACCGAGTAGATTTGGCTGAAATGGAGTTTTCGGTGAAAACTCAAAGGGGTTAGTACACAGTTTTATCTTCGATACTGAGTCGGGATGCATTATTGATATTTTCACATACTTTAATCCATATTGATATTTAATTAGAACCGAGCCATATTTCGCGGAATTCGGACGAGAAACCGAGTAGATTTGGCTGAAATGGAGTTTTCGGTGAAAACTCAAGAGGTTAGTATACGATTTTTTCTTCGATACTGAGTCAGGATGCATTGTGGATATTTTCACATACTTTAATCCATATTGATATGTTAATTTGAACCGAGCCATATTTCGCGGAATTCGGACGAGAAACCGAGTAAATTTGGCTGAAATGGAGTTTTCGGTGAAAACTCAAAGGGGTTAGTACAAGGTTTTTTCTCCGATACTGAGTCGGGATGCATTATTGATATTTTCACATACTTTAATCCATGTTGATATTTTAATTTGAACCGGGCCATATTTCACGGAATTCGGACGAGAAACTGAGTAGATTTGGCTGAAATGGAGTTTTCGGTGAAAACTCAAAGGGGTTAGTACACGGTTTTTTCTCCGATACTGAGTCGGGATGCATTATGGATATTTTCTAATACTTCAATCCATATTGATATTTTAATTTGAACCGAGCCATATTCGCGGAATTCGGACGAGAAACTGAGTAGATTTGGCTGAAATGGAGTTTTCGATGAAAACTCAAAGGGGTTAGTACACGGTTTTTTCTCCGATACTGAGTCGGGATGCATTATGGATATTTTCATATACCTTAATCCTATATTGATATTTTAATTTGAACCGAGCCATATTTCGCGGAATTCGGACGAGAAACTGAGTAGATTTGGCTGAAATGGAGTTTTCGGTGAAAACTCAAAGGGGTTAGTACACGGTTTTTTCTCCGATACTGAGTCGGGATGCATTATGGATATTTTCACATACTTAATCCATATTAATATTTAATTTGAACCGAGCCATATTTCGCGGAATTCGGACGAGAAACCGAGTAGATTTGGCTGAAATGGAGTTTTCGGTGAAAACTCAAAGGGGTTAGTACACGGTTTTATCTTCCGATACTGAGTCGGGATGCATTATTGATATTTTCACATACTTTAATCCATATTGATAATTTAATTAGAACCGAGCCATATTTCGCGGAATTCGGACGAGAAAACCGAGTAGATTTGGCTGAAATGGAGTTTTCGGTGAAAACTCAAAGGGGTTAGTACACGGTTTTTTCTTCCGATACTGAGTCGGGATGCATTATGATATTTTCACATACTTTAATCCATATTGATATTTTAATTTGAACCGAGCCATATTTCGCGGAATTCGGACGAGAAACCGAGTAGATTTGGCTGAAATGGAGTTTTCGGTGAAAACTCAAAGGGTTAGTACACGGTTTTTCTTCGATACTGAGTCGGGATGCATTATGGATATTTTCACATACTTTAATCCATATTGATAATTTTAATTAGAACCGAGCCATATTTCGCGGAATTCGGACGAGAAACCGAGTAGATTTGGCTGAAATGGAGTTTTCGGTGAAAACTCAAAGGGGTTAGTACACAGTTTTATCTTCGATACTGAGTCGGGATGCATTATTGATATTTTCACATACTTTAATCCATATTGATATTTAATTAGAACCGAGCCATATTTCGCGGAATTCGGACCGAGAAACCGAGTAGATTTGGCTGAAATGGAGTTTTCGGTGAAAACTCAAAGAGGGTTAGTATACGATTTTTTCTCCGATACTGAGTCGGGATGCATTGTGGATATTTTCACATACTTTAATCCATATTGATATTTTAATTTGAACCGAGCCATATTTCGCGGAATTCGGACGAGAAACCGAGTAGATTTGGCTGAAATGGAGTTTTCGGTGAAAACTCAAAGGGGTTAGTACAAGGTTTTTTCTCCGATACTGAGTCGGGATGCATTATTGATATTTTCACATACTTAATCCATGTTGATATTTTAATTTGAACCGGAGCCATATTTCACGGAATTCGGACGAGAAATTGAGTAGATTTGGCTGAAATGGAGTTTTCGGTGAAAACTCAAAGGGGTTAGTACACGGTTTTTTCTCCGATACTGAGTCGGGATGCATTATGGATATTTTCTAATACTTCAATCCATATTGATATTTTAAATTGAACCGAGCCATATTTCGCGGAATTCGGACGAGAAACTGAGTAGATTTGGCTGAAATGGAGTTTTCGATGAAAACTCAAAGGGGTTAGTACACGGTTTTTTCTCCGATACTGAGTCGGGATGCATTATGGATATTTTCTAATACCTTAATCGATATTGATATTTTATTTTGAACCGAGCCATATTTCGCGGAATTCTGACGAGAAATTGAGTAGATTTGGCTGAAATGGAGTTTTCGGTGAAAACTCAAAGGGGTTAGTACACGGTTTTTTCTCCGATACTGAGTCGGGATACATTATGGATATTTTCACATACTTTAATCCATATTAATATTTTAATTTGAACCGAGCCATATTTCGCGGAATTCGGACGAGAAACCGAGTAGATTTGGCTGAAATGGAGTTTTCGGTGAAAACTCAAAGGGGTTAGTACACGGTTTTATCTTCGATACTGAGTCGGGATGCATTATTGATATTTTCACATACTTTAATCCATATTGATAATTTAATTAGAACCGAGCCATATTTCGCGGAATTCGGACGAGAAACCGAGTAGATTTGGCTGAAATGGAGTTTTCGGTGAAAACTCAAAGAGGTTAGTATACGATTTTTTCTTCGATACTGAGTCGGGATGCATTGTGGATATTTTCACATACTTTAATCCATATTGATATTTTAATTTGAACCGAGCCATATTTCGCGGAATTCGGACGAGAAACCGAGTAAATTTGGCTGAAATGGAGTTTTCGGTGAAAACTCAAAGGGGTTAGTACACGGTTTTTTCTCCGATACTGAGTCGGGATGCATTATTGATATTTTCACATACTTTAATCCATGTTGATATTTTAATTTGAACCGGGCCATATTTCACGGAATTCGGACGAGAAACTGAGTAGATTTGGCTGAAATGGAGTTTTCGGTGAAAACTCAAAGGGGTTAGTACACGGTTTTTTCTCCGATACTGAGTCGGGATGCATTATGGATATTTTCTAATACTTTAATCCATATTGATATTTTAATTGAACCGAGCCATATTTCGCGGAATTCGGACGAGAAACTGAGTAGATTTGGCTGAAATGGAGTTTTCGATGAAAACTCAAAGGGGTTAGTACACGGTTTTTTCTCCGATACTGAGTCGGGATGCATTATGGATATTTTCTTATACCTTAATCCTATATTGATATTTTAATTTGAACCGAGCCATATTTCGCGGAATTCGGACGAGAAACTGAGTAGATTTGGCTGAAATGGAGTTTTCGGTGAAAACTCAAAGGGGTTAGTACACGGTTTTTTCTCCGATACTGAGTCGGGATACATTATGGATATTTTCACATACTTTAATCCATATTAATATTTTAATTTGAACCGAGCCATATTTCGCGGAATTCGGACGAGAAACTGAGTAGATTTGGCTGAAATGGAGTTTTCGGTGAAAACTCAAAGGGGTTAGTACACGGTTTTTATCTCCGATACTGAGTCGGGATGCATTATGGATATTTTCACATACTTTAATCCATATTGATATTTAATTAGAACCGAGCCATATTTCGCGGAATTCGGACGAGAAACCTGAGTAGATTTGGCTGAAATGGAGTTTTCGGTGAAAACTCAAAGGGGTTAGTACACGGTTTTTATCTCCGATACTGAGTCGGGATGCATTATGGATATTTTCACATACTTTAATCCATATTGATATTTTAATTTGAACCGAGCCATATTTCGCGGAATTCGGACGAGAAACCGAGTAGATTTGGCTGAAATGGAGTTTTCGGTGAAAACTCAAAGAGGTTAGTACTACGGTTTTTTCTTCGATACTGAGTCGGGATGCATTGTGGATATTTTCACAAACTTTAATCCATATTAATATTTTAATTTGAACCGAGCCATATTTCACGGAATTCGGACGAGAAACCGAGTAGATTTGGCTGAAATGGAGTTTTCGGTGAAAACTCGTTTTATCTTCGATACTGAGTCGGGATGCATTATTGATATTTTCACATACTTTAATCCATATTGATAATTTAATTAGAACCGAGCCATATTTCGCAGAATTCGGACGAGAAACCGAGTAGATTTGGCTGAAATGGAGTTTTCGGTGAAAACTCAAAGAGGTTAGTATACGATTTTTTCTTCGATACTGAGTCGGGATGCATTGTGGATATTTTCACATACTTTAATCCATATTGATATTTTAATTTGAACCGAGCCATATTTCGCGGAATTCGGACGAGAAACCGAGTAAATTTGGCTGAAATGGAGTTTTCGGTGAAAACTCAAAGGGGTTAGTACAAGGTTTTTTCTCCGATACTGAGTCGGGATGCATTATTGATATTTTCACATACTTTAATCCATGTTGATATTTTAATTTGAACCGGGCCATATTTCACGGAATTCGGACGAGAAACTGAGTAGATTTGGCTGAAATGGAGTTTTCGGTGAAAACTCAAAGGGGTTAGTACACGGTTTTTTCTCCGATACTGAGTCGGGATGCATTATGGATATTTTCTAATACTTCAATCCATATTGATATTTTAAATTGAACCGAGCCATATTTCGCGGAATTCGGACGAGAAACTGAGTAGATTTGGCTGAAATGGAGTTTTCGATGAAAACTCAAAGGGGTTAGTACACGGTTTTTTCTCCGATACTGAGTCGGGATGCATTATGGATATTTTCTTATACCTTAATCTATATTGATATTTTAATTTGAACCGAGCCATATTTCGCGGAATTCGGACGAGAAATTGAGTAGATTTGGCTGAAATGGAGTTTTCGGTGAAAACTCAAAGGGGTTAGTACACGGTTTTTTCTCCGATACTGAGTCGGGATACATTATGGATATTTTCACATACTTTAATCCATATTAATATTTTAATTTGAACCGAGCCATATTTCGCGGAATTCGGACGAGAAACCGAGTAGATTTGGCTGAAATGGAGTTTTCGGTGAAAACTCAAAGGGGTTAGTACACGGTTTTATCTTCGATACTGAGTCGGGATGCATTATTGATATTTTCACATACTTTAATCCATATTGATAATTTAATTAGAACCGAGCCATATTTCGCGGAATTCGGACGAGAAACCGAGTAGATTTGGCTGAAATGGAGTTTTCGGTGAAAACTCAAAGAGGTTAGTATACGATTTTTTCTTCGATACTGAGTCGGGATGCATTGTGGATATTTTCACATACTTTAATCCATATTGATATTTTAATTTGAACCGAGCCATATTTCGCGGAATTCGGACGAGAAACCGAGTAAATTTGGCTGAAATGGAGTTTTCGGTGAAAACTCAAAGGGGTTAGTACACGGTTTTTTCTCCGATACTGAGTCGGGATGCATTATTGATATTTTCACATACTTTAATCCATGTTGATATTTTAATTTGAACCGGGCCATATTTCACGGAATTCGGACGAGAAACTGAGTAGATTTGGCTGAAATGGAGTTTTCGGTGAAAACTCAAAGGGGTTAGTACACGGTTTTTTCTCCGATACTGAGTCGGGATGCATTATGGATATTTTCTAATACTCTAATCCATATTGATATTTTAATTTGAACCGAGCCATATTTCACGGAATTCGGACGAGAAACCGAGTAGATTTGGCTGAAATGGAGTTTTCGGTGAAAACTCAAAGGGGTTAATACACGGTTTTTTCTACGATACTGAGTCGGGATGCATTATGGATATTTTCACATACTCTAATCCATATTGATATTTTAATTTGAACCGAACCATATTTCGCGGAATTCGGACGAGAAACCGAGTAGATTTGGCTGAAATGGAGTTTTTGGTGAAAACTCAAAGGGGTTAGTACACGGTTTTTTCTCCGATACTGAGTCGGGATGCATTATGGATATTTTCACATACTTTAATCCATATTGATATTTTAATTAGAACCGAGCCATATTTCGCGGAATTCGGACGAGAAACCGAGTAGATTTAGCTTAAATGATGTTTTCGGTGAAAACTCAAAGAGGTTAGTATACGGTTTTTTCTCCGATACTGAGTCGGGATGCATTATGGATATTTTATAATATTGTAATCCATATTAATATTTTAAATTGAACTGAGACATATTTCGCGGAATTCGGACGAGAAACTGAGTAGATTTGGCTGAAATGGAGTTTTCAGTGAAAACTCAAAGGGGTTAGTACACGGTTTTTTCTCCGATACTGAGTCAGGATGCATTATGGATATTTTCTAATACCTTAATCTATATTGATATTTTAATTTGAACCGAGCCATATTTCGCGGAATTCGGACGAGAAATTGAGTAGATTTGGCTGAAATGGAATTTTTGGTGAAAACTTAAAGGGGTTAGTACACGGTTTTTTCTCCGATACTGAGTCGGGATGCATTATGGATATTTTCTAATACTTCAATCCATATTGATATTTTAAATTGAACCGAGCCATATTTTGCGGAATTCGGACGAGAAATTGAGTAGATTTGGCTGAAATGGAGTTTTCGGTGAAAACTCAAAGGGGTTAGTACACGGTTTTTTCTCCGATACTGAGTCGGGATACATTATGGATATTTTCACATACTTTAATCCATATTGATATTTTAATTTGAACCGAGCCATATTTCGCGGAATTCGGACGAGAAACCGAGTAGATTTGGCTGAAATGGAGTTTTCGGTGAAAACTCAAAGGGGTTAGTACACGGTTTTATCTCCGATACTGAGTCGGGATGCATTATTGATATTTTCACATACTTTAATCCATATTGATAATTTAGAACCGAGCCATATTTCGCGGAATTCGGACGAGAAACCGAGTAGATTTGGCTGAAATGGAGTTTTCGGTGAAAACTCAAAGAGGTTAGTATACGGTTTTTTCTCCGATACTGAGTCGGGATACATTATGGATATTTTCACATACTTTAATCCATATTGATATTTTAATTTGAACCGAGCCATATTTCGCGGAATTCGGACGAGAAACCGAGTAGATTTGGCTGAAATGGAGTTTTCGGTGAAAACTCAAAGGGGTTAGTACACGGTTTTATCTCCGATACTGAGTCGGGATGCATTATTGATATTTTCACATACTTTAATCCATATTGATAATTTAGAACCGAGCTGTAACACCCCCAGATCCGGGGTCGGGGATCCGGGTTGTCACGAGTTCCATTTCCCTTAATAACACCCAATCTTAATAATTACTCAACTACTCTGTACTGTGACCCCACAATAAACACACACACCACACGTTATAGTCTCAGAGATGAACATCCAAAAATAATCACAAGTCGTTTTATTCCACAATTATATGACAATACACCTTAAAAGGTTTTCTGAATAAATTTACATTTCTTTGCCATTATTACAATTCATAAATATACTTAAATCTGGTATATCAAAAGTTGAAAGCCTAGCCTATTGGTAGCTCCTACCTCAGCTACAGCGACATCAACGCCTATAGGAAACTGCGGAATGTTTCCTATCCGCTTGCGAATTGGGAGCTTGGTCCTGTTCATCTTGTCTATCTGATGTTGTGTGATGAAAGAAGAAAGCAAGGGTGAGCAGCAAGCCCACCAAAATAATATGTATAATGATTAACAATATATGAGCCTACTCATAATACTCATGAAAGTCTTGGTCAAAAGAAATGAACCAAGTTTGATATCATAACGCGATGAAGTCGCAAAATATTCAGTATATATACATATATACTTTTCAAAATATTGGAAGTCCTCTTCCATGCATAATATACACAAAGTCCCAGTGTATAACTGTATAAAAATATCGTTGCAAGGTGATCTCATATATCTAACCTTGTCTCAACGTTTTTCTGAAAATCTTTGTCATGCATAAGATAATCATTTACTAGATATAAGTTTAAAAGATGAAGTTACAAGATACTTCATTTGATGTAAACATCATTTTGAAAACTTGACCCTGCCAACACTCAACAATCGCCCAACCGTAGCCTTTCTATCGAAGTGCTCTGGGTAGTGTTGCAGAAATTATCCAATTGGATGATGAACTCATTACGGGAGTTTGCCGCGCCAGGAAGACCACTTACGATGATCAGTTGTAGTAGTACAACCCCACCATTTTCTACATGTAGAGGAGAACCTGTCGGATTTACTTGTCAACCGAACACTGAACTCCTAAGGAATGGACCGCCTTAGCGGAACTTCCAGGCCATTTGGGCCAATATAATAAGGCTGGGCCGGCGCTACTCGGCCACTTACGCCACTCCTAGTTCAGATGAAATCCATGACTCTGAAACGTAAAGCTCGTCCCCCCTTTCCCCAAGTAGAAACTTGTTGATACGGCTTCACCAAGAAGTCGTATCTAGTTGGAAAGGAAAACTCACCGATATTTCCCAGGCGATGCCTGTTAATGGATTAACTTGTTCCAAGAATTTTACTTCCCGAGTGTTGGGTAAGTAATCAATTCATTTATCAAAACAGCAACCTTGTTGCGAATATAAAACACACCACAGAGCCGGATCCCTCCGGTTTTGAGCGAGTATTTAAATCCCCTTCGAAAGGAGGATCTTAAAAAAAATGAGTTTTGGGATCCGCTCTAACTTTAAAAAAATCATTTTGAAGACTCGCAAAACATTTTTAAGAATGTTTGGAGTGAAGCTGATTTAATGAAGTAAATCAGTCCCCAGAATATTTAGAAAATGTCTGAATATTATTATTTAAATAATATTCCCATAAAGAATAATCTTTATAAAAATAATCGAAGTAGAAGTATTAAAACTTATACTTGAAATGGATATTAAATAACCAAAGATATACTTATATAAAAGTACTATCTTTATTTGAATAATCGAAAATAAGTTTGATTATTAACACCTCATTCTTTAATAAAATAAAGAATATATTTCAGTAATAATCGGAGTCATAATACCTCGAATGAATATTATAAATAATATTCATAAAATAAAGGAGTCATACATCCTCGATTGAATATCCAAGTAATATTCAATAATAATATATAGGAGTCATAAGCCCTCGAATAATATTCGAAATAATATTCAATAAATAATATAAAGTTATTGAATAACCTTTATTCGATTAATAGTTTTGAAAACTATAACCATATATATATATATAAGTATATATTTATATTTATATACATATATACAAAATCTACTCGGGATCCTCGACTCCCGGTTTTAGAAAATGTTTTCACCTTTGGGTCCCTATACTAAGGGTATAAGCAAGTTACCGCTATCCTCTAGCATAGGTATTATCAACTTGAACCAACAGATATATATAGCAAGAATACGAAACAGGCATGCATATATATCATATAACATGCTACAATATATCGCAAGAATTTGCTATAACAAATATGCATTTAACGCAAGTTCATGCATATACACAAATACATCACAACAACAGTTATAACGGGTAGAATACTTGCCTGAGCGACTTGGGGTGATAAAAGGCTCGGGACGAGTCTGGTAACCTATAAACAACAAGTAAGTTGGAATTAAACCAAAATCACTTGTAAATCTATACTTTAACTAACTTAGACTCTAACGCTAGTTTTGCGCTCACTGATTCGCTTAAGTCACTCGGGTACCCTCGGCTCCACCATTTTTAATAATTTAACCTTTACGAGTTTTAAAGCGATTCCTTCGCGGGTGTCTTACCAACTGCCTAACACACTTACCATAAATGTTTCATACATTAATTAACCCTTTTTGGTCTTTAACCTATGTTTCAAAGTAAGGCGGGGGAAAAAGTTTCGTTCGCGAAACGTCGTTACTTAAAACGGCCGTTTCTCCTAAACCGTTCATCGGAATCGAACGAACTACATATCAAAACGAAGCTCGTAACATGAGCTATCTAAACATGGCAGTGGTCATAATCTAGCAGGGGGTTCTCGGGTCCTAATGCTATGCACAAAAACAGTCCAAAGAAAATCGGACGTTACGACGGCTATGTTTACGCGATTTCCCAAATTTTAAACCATTCAATACCAACCACAAATCAACCCCAAATCAATCATACAACCAATATCCCTCCAAACCACATCATAACAGCCCCAAAAAATCCACATTAACCATTTATACTTATTCCTCACATGAACTAAAAGCTTTACTTAGGTTCTTTAACTAATTACCAAGATTTACAACTCCAACAATGCAACAAAACCAACTAATCTCTACAAACTCAACCAAACTTCAACCAATCAAGCATCATGCTTCACATATGCTATATCAAACACATTCAATCCTAATTACTCAAAACTAAAGCTAGGGTTTGTAGTTTATACCTTCCTTGGAGAGGTGGGAGGAGCTAGGAAGCCTTAAGAAGCTTTGAGAAGTCTTAAGAATGCTTGAATCTTCAAGAAAACAAGAAAACTTCAAGTTAAGAAAACTTGAAAACACTATTCATAGTCTTCTTCTTTGATTAAATGAAGAAGATTGAGAAGGAATTAATGGCTTAAACTCATGATATAGTCCTAACTAAGCATGAAGATGATTAGGGAATTATCTTACCAATTTAGGAAGCTTGGATCTTGAATTTTTGAAAATTCTTGCCTTTTGAATAGTGAAAAGCCGTGAGCAATGAAGAACAAAGCCTTGGTTGCTTTTGATTTTTGATGAAAATGATTTTACTTGGCTTGGTTGATTGGTTTTTGTGCTTGCTTTAGTCAATTACCTTCTTGCCCTTGGATTTGTGTGGTTACAAAGCCACCACACCTCCTTCCTTCCCATGTCATGCTTATGTCATCCTCATGATGTCATCCTCACTTCCTTGTCCTCTTTCTATTGGTTGGATGACATGATTCCCACTAATCCCTTTGATTAACTTCCTAATCGTTTGCCTAATGACCGCTGATCTGTTATACGGTTCGCTTAACTTTCGTTTTCGTTTATCGTTTGAGGGATCATACCCGGTATCTTATTACTTAGGTTCCCTCAACCTTTCTCAATATATTATATTCCTTTTATGATCCTCTCCTATAATCCTTTAATTTAAATCCTTTTATCCTGTTACCTTTTTCTCAATTCTTTCCGTATCTAGTGGATTTCCGGGAAAAATCCAAGTGTTCAGAATTGGATTCTGACGATCTTTACATACACTTATATACCACATAGAGTACTAATAATATCCCATAAGATCAATAACAGAACCCCTACATAGCGTGGCATGAACAGTTTTCTCATTCAGCAAAAACACTATTCATAAGGGTTTCAAAATTTCTCAAAAATTGGGGTTATTACAGTCTCCCCTCCTTAAAAGGATTCCGTCCCGGAATCAGATAGAAAACAAATGGGGATACTTTCTAGCATTACACTTTCTAACTCTCGAGTCAATTTTTTCCACATTGTGGTTCTACCACCAAACTCTGCCTAGTTTGATAATCCTTCTCCTAAGCACTTGTTCCTTTTCACTCTATAACCCTTCCTGGTTGCTCCATATAGGTTACGTCGAGTTGCATATCTATGCGCTCATATGCCTCTATTTATCTGGCATCTGAATTACACTTCCTTAACATTGATACGTGAAACGCGTTATGACTCGCTACATTTTCTGGGTTAGGGCTAGCTCATATGCTAACTTCCCAAACGTCTTAATATATCCAAGGGTCCAACAAATTGTAGACTTAGCTTTCCTTTCTTTCCGAACCTCATCAATCCTTTCCAAGGGATACCTATAACATTACTAGGTCCCCTATTTCATACTCTTTATCCTTTCGTGTCAAATCAACATACTTATCATGTCCATCTTGGGCTACTACCAGCCGTCCTCTGATTAGATCTATCATATCCTTGGTCCTTTGGACTACTGTGGGTCCGAGCATCTTGCGCTCTACAACTTCATCCTAACATAAGGGAGATCGACATTATCTTCCCTCAAGGATCTCATAAGGCGACATCTCGATAATGACATATGATCTATTGTCGTAAGATAACTTAATCCGCGTTAAGTGATCATTCCAAATTCTTTCAAGTCTATTACACAGACTCTCATCATAGCTTCTAACATTATAGCTTTTGCTTCTCAATACCCATTCTTTTCCAGTTCGTAATCGCTATCCCCTTCCGTTCCTAATATTATACCGGTTATACTTTTGCTCGTTAGCGTTCTATAACCTTTTAATAACCACGTCAACCTTAGTATCACGAATGTGTTTCCATTCCGCATACTACCACCACTTTATTACTCCTTTTTCAGTTGTTTCTATTTTCCAAAATTTGATCAATCAAATAGAAGTAAAGGAATTTGTTGAGAGATCACTATGATCATGAACACTTGTTATATCGCATAGTTAGTACAGAAGGTGGCCAGCCTTTAGTACTTGACAAGCAATTAAACAATAGCTGGTATCCTACTCGACTTCTATCACACAGATAGATAGTCATTCGGCAATACCTCCCCTTCTGGAAGGGTTGTTCTTCTCAGCTTACATGAAATGAAAAGAAGAGAAAAGAACGAACTGAAGAGAATTGTATATATGAAAAAATATACTGCCACAAAATATCTGGCTTGGAACCTACCTCTGAACTATAGAGGTTTGTCATAGGAGAACAAAACATATACGTATTTATATCAGCATCAAGTATTATAGCATCGTATATCACATGCCTAAATATTTTTGCTATTCCGTCCATCATTCTATGGACCCAGGCTCTTCCTTGAGCTTATACACAATCACCTTTGAAACTCCCTCGATATCGAAAATCGAACCTGGGATCTCATTCTAGACATCATCGTTACTAGAATTCTATGCTTGCACCGCAACCTTCCTCGTATAATAATACGACTCTCTATCGATAAGAAAGAATAAATATTCACTAGGTAGATACTCTACTTAATTAGTCTATCAATGATAACTTATACACTACCACGACCCGATTAGTGGTACTCAATCTCAACAACCATTCAAATACAACTCTCACGGTTGTAATCAGCTCACCACTCGCAGAATCATTGCTGCCTTACTATGGTCCACCACTGACCTACTGTAGTCATTCATTTTCCATGAAGTCTTAATAGCTAACCATACGGAGTCCATACATCTCGTATCTAATTCTCCTAAGAGTTAACATAACCACCAATCATAATTTATGAAGAACACTCCAAACTCTGACGTACTCTCATGACATGAAGCAGATAAAATTGCAGAAGAGTTTCAATCAAAGCAACGATAGCAGGTTAATACCATTTTTTTTTATCATATGCCTTAAATAGAAGACTTAACTCAAAGGTTCGTCTAGTCCTTTTGGAAACATGGTCCTGGCTTATCCCAAGATAGGACCTCCTAAGATAGATAGCCCGTTCATGGCGATTACACGAATTAAACCTTTACCGAACTACTATTACGGTTGGGTATTGCACAGTCATCAGAAGGAATGTCAATCTTCCAAACCATAATACAACCTTCACAGTTTTAACCATCATCACTGTATTCTTTTGGCACACGCGCCTATAATTATCCACTTACCTTTAAAGTGTCGGCCACCTCTTTGGCCTTTCCTGATAGTAAAATTTCCTTACAGTCAATGTCATTTTAACCACCTCCAAATAAATTTTCTACCTTATTTCCGATCACTGCTTGAGTGAAGATGTTTTCCTTAAAATCAGATGGGAAAAAAAAAATATCACCATTTTTCCATAAGTTATTGCCTCATTCTTTAGAGGCTAATCACTGTCAAGACTGACTCTCAATCATACTTAGAACATTTTTTTTTTCTTAAATCCTAATTGCCCTGAACAATTTCGACCATTACTGGTTCGATCCATACTTTCTCGTGGTTTAACACGTGCCCCACTTGGCATCATTATAATTACGTCATATTTCCTTTATCCACATTTCTATTCTTGAGAATTTTGAATATTACCTTTTTCCTTATAAAACCTCTAAGGTTATCCTTCAATCGTTCCTCCTGTATTCCATAGATACAGGGCATATCACAATACCATTTACTAATAGTAGAACCATTGTCTATATACTTCTGCAAAATTTCTCCACTGATTCTTAAAGGTTGTTGTTACCTTAACCCTTTCCCAATCATACTGTCAAAACTCATACTGTCCCTATTAAGGGTGACATGCCAACCTTTATGCAGTCCCCTAGGATTCATTTTAAGTTACCAATGTTCTATCCTTAATTCCACCTTTAAAAGGTACATGCATCCTTCCATGGATAAATCAAGTCATATATCCTTGATAGATTATCTTATTCATCATTCCCACCTCGATAGTCTATACCTAACTTCATAATAGCATCCTTATTCAAATTGAGGTCAATCCATATGGCCTCCAAAAGATAACAATGGTCATCCGCTTTTCTTTCCTGATTTGGTAATGATCACATGGATGATCTGGAAGATATTGGTCGTGTTCAACGTGAACTTCTTCTTAATAAATCCTTATTTACTTTTGTTGTTTATCTCAACAGTCATCTCAATGTTGGGATATCTTTCATACCTGGCGTCTCCCTTCCTGGGTATCAAGCCACCGGTCTTACACTTCACATTCTTGAAGGTCACTTCCTTCATCCAATTTTCTTAATTTCTTACTTTCTTGTCTCCTCAGTCTATCCGCGTCTCATTATTTATCCTTCGAACTATCTCAAGGTTTCTTCGAATCCTCCCAACTTACAGGGAATAAAATATATGTATCTCTTATGCCTTCCACCATCAATTTAACTCATGGTGAATCACCCTCATCCTGATGATTACATACTTTTCTATTTCTATTGCTACGAGTCTTTAGGGTTTCCCTATACCCAACTCCCTTATCATTCCTCAAACTCTATTGCCGTTATATTCCTTTCCACTTCAATTTCTTTTAATTTTCCTTTCTCTTATCATTATTTCATGAACCAACACAACATAAACATTGATTTCAAACATCCCGTCATTCTGGATTCGTGTCCTCAGAACGAATCTTGATAACTTTTACAACTTAGATTCATAATTCATCATACTCGTCCGCCTTTGTTCTGGCTCTAAAGCTTTTACACTATCTCCATAACCTTGGGAATTACTTTCCCGAAAACAATTGACTGAACTTAAATCAGTTTATTCTAACCTCTGGCTCCGTGCCTTTCTTGGTCTTTCACCAATGGGTGGTCTCTTTCTTAGAAGGGTAAGTGACAAAAACAGTCTTTTGTGGTTCGTCAATCATTCAGAATCTCAAATGATTCCTCTATTTCCTTTAGCCAGGCTCTTGCCTCGACTAGGTCAACCTGTTCCCTGGGAACTCTGAGAGCTTAGCGACTTAAAGGTCATGAAAGAATTTCCTACCGCATTGTTTCCTCAAGGTGGTGGTTGGGGATAATAGTCTAAGTTCTGTCTAGACAGGTCCATGAATTGCCGTATAGGAGTACCGTCTCGGGTCTCCTTTCCTTACTCGACTTTCTGTTTCCTTAGTATGAAATGTTTCATCCTACTCCCCATAATTGGGGTCATCTTTTAATTTAAAATCCTCATTTTCCACTCCATTATGTCATGGGTTCCTTCTATCTTGATGGCGACCTCCCTGACTATCACGTTCAGGGTTTGCTCTAAATCTTATTCCTCAAACTAGCTTTCATCTAAGATTTCATCTTTAGGCTCTAGAACATTTGGAACCCAAATTCTTTAGGAATACCTCATTATTCCCTTATCATCTTTCTCGGTATTAATCTCTTCTCTATTTATTGGCTCTCTGCCTTCATTCATCACTTTTTCTTGGCACAATATGATCTTTTCCAATAATTCGGGCTGTATTGCAATCTCAAACAACTTTTCGGTACCGGCTCCGGTTACCTTCTGTAACACCCCCAGATCCGGGGTCGGGGATCCGGGTTGTCACGAGTTCCATTTCCCTTAATAACACCCAATCTTAATAATTACTCAACTACTCTGTACTGTGACCCCACAATAAACACACACACCACACGTTATAGTCTCAGAGATGAACATCCAAAAATAACCACAAGTCATTTTATTCCATAATTATCTGCCAATACACCTTAAAAGGTTTTCTGAATAAATTTACATTTCTTTGCCATTATTACAATTCATAAATATAAATAAATCTGGTCCATCAAAAGTTGAAAGCCTAGCCTATTGGTAGTTCCTACCTCAGCTACGGCGGCATCAATGCTTCTAGAAAACTGCGGAACGTCTCCTAATCGCTTGCGAATCGGGAGCTTGGTTCTGTTCATCTTTTCTATCTGTTGTTGTGTGATGAAAGAAGAAAGCAAGGGTGAGCAGCAAGCCCACCAAAATAATATGTATAATGATTAATAGTATATGAGTCTACTCATAATACTCATGAAAATCTTGGTCAAAAGAAATGAACCAAGTTTGATATCTTAATGCGATGAAGTCGCAAAATATTCAGTATATATACATATATACTTTTCAAAATAATGGAAGTCCTCTTCCATGCATAATATGCACAAAGTCCCATTGTATAACTGTATAAAAAAAATATCGTTGCAAGGTGATCTCATATATCTAACCTTGTCTCAACGTTTTTCTGAAAATCTTTGTCATTCATAAGACAATTATTAATTAGATATAAGTTTAAAAGATGAAGTTACCAAATACTTCACTACACTTATATCATTCCCAAATACTACTTGAACTACCACCGTTCAAGTTATAATCAATTTCAAAAGTTCATCCCACTGATGAGACCACAAGATAAGACTTGAATAGATTCAATCTTTGAAATATTATTGAATGAAAAAGTTATGAGATACTTTATTTAGTCCCGATATATATATAACCACATATATATATCCCTTTAAACATTTCCTGGAACCTCTGTTATGTGAAGTATGAACAGAGTTCGAAACATCCAATGAATTTTGGAAAGGAAAAGAATTTTGGCATAAACCCGATATCTCGCTGATCAGGCAAAGATACCAATAAGTAACCTTTTCTACTAGTAGATGGACGAATTCCCCACTGGTCATCACCCTGGTCATAATTAAGACCTATGCTGGACTGCCACTCAGCCACCTATGCATTTGATGGACTCCCACTGAGCCACTTACACAATAATAGACCGTACCTCGGCCTGTCGCTTATGCCGACTCAATGAGAGGGGCTTACTTCCCGAACGTTGGGCAAGTAATCAATTCATTTACCAAATCTGCAACCTTGTTGCGAATATAAATACACCACAGAGCCGGATTTCCCAAGTTTTGAGCGAGTATTTAAATCCCCTTAAAAAAAGAAGATCTTAAATATAAAAATGAGTTTTGGGATCCGCTCTGACTTTTAAAAATCATTTTGAAGACTCGAAAACACTTTAAAGAGTGTTTGGAGTAAGGCTGATTTAATGAAGTAAATCAGTCCCCAGAATATTAGAAAATATCTGAATATTATTAATTAAATAATATTCCCATAAAGAATAGTCTTTATAAAAATAATTGAAGTAGAAGTATTAAAATTTATACTTGAAATAAACATTAAATAACCAAAGATATACTTATATGAAAGTATTATCTTTATTTGAATAATCGAAAATAAGTTTGATTATTAACACCTTATTCTTTAATAAAATAAAGAATATATTTCAGCAAATAATCGGAGTCATAGATCCTCAAATGAATATTCAAATAACATTCATTAAATAATATAAACTGAGTCATAAGCCTTCGAATGAATATTCAAATAATATTCAATAAATAATATAAAAGAGTCATAAGCCCTCGAATGAATATTCAAAATAATATTCAATAATAAAATAAAGTTAAAGTTATCGAATAAACCTTATTCGATTAATAGTTTTAAAAACTATATCCATATATATATATATAAATAAATATATATATATATAATATACTCGGGAACATCGACTCCCGGTTTAGAAATATGTTCACCTTTTATCCCCTATACTAAGGGTATACGCAACTACTTGCTTATTTCTAGCATAGGTATTATGCAACTATAAGCATTGAAATCAACAGATAGATAACCAGATTACGAAACAGACATGCATATATACCATATTAGCATGCTCCAATATATCGCAAAATTTGCTAATAACAATCATGCAATATCACAAGATAATGCATATACATATATTTACATCACAACAACAGTATAACGGGTAGAAAACTTGCCTGAGCGACTGGGGGTTACGAATGGCTCGGGACGAGTCTGGTAACCTATAAGCAACAAGTAAGTTGGAATTAAACCAAAGTCACTTGTAAATCTATACTTTAACTAACTTAGACTCTAACGCTTGTTTTGCGCTCACTGATTCGCTTAAGTCACTCGGGTACCCTCGGCTCCACCATTTTTAATAATTTAACCTTTACGAGTTTTAAAGCGATTCCTTCGCGAGTGACTTACCAACTGCCTAAAACACTTACCATAAATGTTTCATGCATTAATTAACCCTTTTCGGTCTTTAACCTACATTTCAAAGTAAGGCGAGGGGAAAAAGTTTCGTTCGCGAAACGCCGTTACTTGAAACGGTCGTTTCTCCTAAACCGTTCATCGGAATCAAACGAACCACATATCAAAACGAAGCTCGTAACATGAACTACCTAAACATGACAATGGTCAAAACCTAGCAGTGAGTTCAAGGGTTCTGATGTTAAGAACAAAAACAGTCTACGGTAAATCGGACATTACGACGGCTATGTTTACGCGATTTCCCAAATTTAAACCAACTCAAAACAACCACAATCCAACCCCAATTCATAACCCAATCCAAACTCCATCCAAAATACATTACAACAGCCCCAAACCAACTCATTATAATCCATTTACTTACTCCTAAAACTTGAATTTAAACTATACTACATTCTTTAACCAAATCTTAAGATTTCAACAAATCAATCACCACCATTCCAACCCAAACTCTTAAACAAACAAGTTTCATGCTTCACATATACTATACTACTCATAACCATTCCTAAATACTCAAAACTAAAGCTAGGGTTTGTAGTTTATACCTTCCTTGGAGCTTTTAATCCATGAAAGATCCTTGGAATGTCCATGGAAGCCTTAATATATGCTTAAACTACCTTGACCTTGCAAATAAAATCAAGAATCACAAATTTGTTCTTGAAAGTTACTATTCACCCTAAACTAAAATGATTTGTTTGAGATAGAAAACCTTTGATTCAAGCACTCAAACTACTTGCTCTTCTTAGTTATGAAATATAGGATCCAAAGAAACAAACCTTATAATTTTCCATGGAGTATAGCTTGTGTTTTGAATTTCTAATTCACCATTTTGGTGAAAAATTCGAAATGAAGAAGATGAAAAGGGGGGAGAGAGAAGCTTGCTTTGTTTTCTTGATCTTTGTGCATAAAAAGCTTGGTTGATATCCTTTTGTTTTGTTAATTACCTTTTAACCATGGTAAAATTTGTGTGGCTTTAAATCAACCAACAATACCTTCCCTTTGGTCATGCTTATGTCATCCTCCTATGTCATCTTCCCACACTTGTCATCTTCTTGATGGTGTGGTGACATCATCATCACTAACCTCTTTGATTAGCTCTTAATTACTTGGCTAATGACCGCTGATCTGTTATACGGTTCACTTAACTTTTGTTCTCGTTTATCGTTTGAGGGATCATACCCGGGATCTTATTACTTGGGTTCCCTTAACCTTTCTCAATACATTATATTCCTTTTATGATCCTCTCTTATAATCCTTGAATTTAAATCCTTTTAATCATGTTACCTTATACTCAATTCTTTCCGTATCTAGTGGATTTTCGGGAAAAAATCAAAGTGTTCGGAATTGGATTCTGACGATCTTTACATACACTTATATTTCATATAAAGTACTAATAAAATCCCATAAGATCAATAACAGAACCCCTACATAGCGTGGCATGAAAAGTTTTCTCGTTCAGCAAAACACTATTCATAAGGGTTTCAAAATTTCTCAAGAATTGGGGTTATTACAGTCTCCCCTCCTTAAAAGGATTCCGTCCCGGAATCAGATAGAAAACAAATGGGGATACTTTCTTAGCATTACACTTTCTAACTCTCGAGTCAATTTTCCCACATTGTGGTTCTACCACCAAACTCTGCCTAGTTTGATAATCCTTCTCCTAAGCACTTGTTCCTTTTCACTCTATAACCCTTCCTGGTTGCTCCATATAGGTTACGTCGGGTTACATATCTATGCGCTCATATGCCTTTATTTAGCTGGCATCTGAATAACACTTCCTTAACATTGATACGTGAAACACGTTACGACCTGCTACATGTTCGGGGTTAGGGCTAGCTCATATGCTAACTTCCCAAACGTCTTAATATATCCAAGGGTCCAACAAATTGTAGACTTAACTTTCCTTCCTTTCCGAACCTCATCAATCCTTTTCAAGGGTTTCCAAGGGGATACCTATAACATTACTAGGCCCCCTATTTCATATTCTTTGTCCCTTTTTTTTTTTTTTGAGTCAAATCAGCATACCTCTTATGTCCATCTTGGGTTACTACCAGCCGTCCTCTGATTAGATCTATTATATCCCTGGTCCTTTGGACTACTGCGGTTCCGAGCATCTTGCGCTCTACAACTTTATCCTAACATAAGGGAGATCGACATTGTCTTCCCTCAAGGATCTCATAAGGCGACATCTCGATAATGACATATGATCTATTGTCGTAAGATAACTCAATCCGAATTAAGTGATCATTCCAAATTCTTTCAAGTCTATTGCACAGACTCTCATTATAACTTTTATCATTAGAGCTTCTGCTTCTCAATACCCATTCTTTTCCAATTCGTAATCGCTACTACCTTCTGTTCCTAATATTATACTGGTTATACTTTTGCTCGTTAGCGTTCTATAACCTTTTAATAACCACGTCAACCTTAGTATCACGAATGTGTTCCCATTCCGCATACTACCACCACTTTATTACTCCTTTTTCAGCTGCTTCTATCTTTGGAAGCTTGATCAATCATAAAGAAGTAAAGGAATTTGTTGAGAGATCACTATGATCATGAACACTTGTTATATTGCATAGTTAGTACAGAAGGTGGCCAGCCTTTAGTACTTGACAAGCAATTAAACAATAGATGGTATCCTACTAGGCTTCTATCACACAGATAGATAGTCATTCGGCAATACCTCCCCTTCTGGAAGGGTTGTTCTTCTCAGATTACATGAAATGAAAAGAAGAGAAAAGAACGAACTGAAGAGAATTGTATATATGAAAAAAATATACTGCCACAAAATATCTGGCTTGGAACCTACCTCTGAACTATAGAGGTTTGTCATAGGAGAACAAAACATATATGTATTTATATCAGCATCAAGCATTATAGCCTCGTATTTCCCATGCCTAAATATTTTCGCTATCCCGTCCATCATTCTATGGACCCACACTCTTCCTTGAGCTTATACATAATAACCTTTGAAACTCCCTCGACATCGAAAATCGAATCTGGGATCTCATTCTATATATCACCGTTACTAGGATTCTATGCTTGTACCGCAACCTTCCTCGTATAATAATACGACTCTCTATTGATAAGAAAGAATAAATATTCACTAGGTAGATACTCTACTTAATTAGTCTATCAATGATAACTTATACACTACCACGACCTGATTAGTGGTACTCAATCTCAATACCCATTCCAATACAACCCTCACGGTTGTAATCAGCTCACTACTCGCAGAATCATTGCTGCCTTACTATGGTCCACCACTGACCTACTGTCGTTATTCACTTTTCCATAAAATCTTAATATCTAACCATACGGAGTCCATACATGTCGTATCAAATCATTCTAAGGAGGTAACATAATCACCATTCCTGATTCATGAAGAACACTCCTGATCCTGACATACATACATGACATGAAGCAGATAAAATTGCAAAAGAGTTTCGCTCAAAGCAACGATAGCAGGTTAATACCATTCTTAATCATATGCCTTCAATTGAAGACTTAACTCAAAGGTTCGTTTAGTCCTTTTGAAACATGGTCCAGGCTCATTCTCAAGATAGGATCTTCTAAGATAGATAGCCCGTTTATGGCGATTACACGAATTAAACCTTTACCAACTACTATTACGGTTGGGTATTGCACAGTCATCAGAAGGAATGTCAATCTTCCAAACCATAATTCAACCTTCACATTTTTAACCATCAACACTGTATTCTTTTGGCACACGCGCCTATAATTATCCACTTACCTTTAAAGTGTCGGCCACCTCTTTGGCCTTTCCTGATAGTAAAATTTCCTTACAGTCAATGTCACATTAACCACCTCCAAATAAATTTCTACCTTATTTCAATCACAGCTTGAGTGAAGATGTTTCCCTTAAAATCTGATGAGTAAAAAAAAATATCACCATTTTTCCATAAGTTATTGCCTCAGTCTTTAGAGGTTAATCACTGTCACGACTGACTCTCAATCATACTTAGAACATCTTTTATCTTAAGTCCTAATTGCCCTGAACAATTTCGACCATTACTGGTTCGATCCATCCTTTCTCGTGGTTTAACACGTGCCCCACTTGGCATCATTATAATTACGTCATATTTCTTTTATCAACATTTTTATTCCTGAGAATTTTGAATATTACCTTTCTCCTTGGAAAACCTCTAAGGTTATCCTTCAATCGTTCCTCCTGTGTTCCCTAAATACAGGGCATATCAAAATACCATTTACTATTACTAGAACCATTGTCTATATACTTCTGAAAATTTCTCCACTAATTCTTAAAGGTTATTGTTACCTTAACCCTTTCCAAATCATACTGTCAAAACTCATACTGTCCCTATTAAGGGTGAAATGCAAACCTTTACGCATTCCCCTAGGATTCATTTTAAGTTACCGATGTTCTAGCCTTAATTCCACCTTTAAAAAGGTACAAGCATCCTTCCATGGATAAATAAAGTCATATATCCCTGATATGGGTATCTTATTCAATCATTCCCACCTCGATAGTAAATGCCTAATTTCACAATAACATTTGTATACAAAATGAGGTTAATCAAAATGGCCTCCAAAAGATAACAACGGTTATCCGCTTTTCTTGCCTAATCTGGTAACGATAACATGGATGTTCTGGAAGATATTGGTCGTGTTCAACGTGAACTTCTTCTTAGTAATTCCTTGTTTACTTTTGTTGTTTATCTCAACAGTCACCTTAATGTTGGGATATCTTTCATATCTGGCGTCTCCCTTTCTGGGTATCATGCCACCGGTCTTACACTTCACCTTCTTGAAGGTCACTTCCTTCATCCAATTTTCTTAATTTCTTACTTTCTTATCCCCTTAGTCTATCCGCGTCTCATTATTTATCCTTCGAATTATCTCAAGGTTTCCTCGAATCCTCCCAACTTACAGGGGATAAACTATATGCATCTCTTATGCCTTCAACCGTCAACTTTAACTCATGGTGAATCACCCTCATCCTGACGATCATATACTTTTCTATTTCTATTAATAGGAGTCTTTAGGGTTTCCTCATACCCAACTCCCTTATCATTCCTCAAACTCTGTTGCCTTTTTATTCCTTTCCACTTCAATTCCTTTTTATTTTCCTTTCTCTTATCATTATTTCATGAACCAACACAACATAAGCATTGATTTCAAATATCCCGTCATTCTGGATTCGCGTCTTTAGAACGAATCTTAACAACTTTTACAGCTTAGATTCATAATTCATCATACTCGTCTGCCTTTGTTCTGGCTCTAAAGCTTTTACACTATTCCATAACCTTGGGAATTACGATCCCGAAAACAATTGGCTGAACTTTAATCAGTTTATTATAATCTCTTGCTCCGTGCCTTCCTTGGCCTTTCACCAGCGGGTGGCCTCTCTCTTAGGAGGGTAAGTGATAAAAATAGTCTTTTGTGATTCGTCAATCATTTAGAATCTCAAATGATTCCTCTATTTCCTTTAGCCAGGCTCTTGCCTCGACTGGGTCAACCTGTTCCTTGGAACTCTGAGAGCTTAGCGACTTAAAGGTCATGAAAGAATTTCCTACCGCATTGTTTCCTCAAGGTGGTGGTTGGGGATAATAGTCTAAGTTCTTTTTAGACAGGTCCATGAATTTCCGTATAGGAGTACCGTCTCGGGTCTCCTTTCCTTACTCGACTTTCTGTTTCCTTAGTATGAAATGTTTCATCCTACTCCCCATAATTGGGGTCATCTTTTAATTTAAAATCCTTATTTTCCACTCCATTATGTCATGGGTTCCTTCTATCTTGATGGTGACCTCCCTGACTATCACGTTCAGGGTTTACTCTAAATCTTATTCCTCAAACTATGGCTCTCATCTAAGTTCTCATCCTTACGCTCTTGAACTTTCGGAACCCAAATTCTATAGGAATACCTCATTATTCCCTTATCATCTTTCTCGATATTAATCTTTTATCTAATTGTTGGCTCCCTGCCTTCATTCATAACTTTTTCTGGCACAATATGATCTTTTCCAATAATTCGGGCTGTATTGCAATCTCAAACAGCTTTTCGGTACCGGCTCCGGTTACCTTCACTACTATTTCCATTTTCTCAAAATCTCTTATAAACTCTCCAAAAGACATCATCATCTTGAGTCTCTCCTTTTTACTAAGGGCATCAGCCACCATATTGGCTTTCCCCGCATGCTAAAGAATCTCCCAATCATTATTCTTGATTAGCTCTAACTGCCTCCTCTGGCATATGTTGAGCTCTTTCTACGTGAAAATATACTAGAGCACTTATGGCTTAGGTAATTCTCGCACTTCTCTCCATACAAGTAGTGCCTCCAATCTTTAGGGTAAAACTATTGCCACGAGCCTAAGCTCATGGGCGGGGATATCGAATTTCATATTACCTTAATTGTCTTGACATGTACGCGATTACCTTACCGTGCTGCATAAGCACGCACCCTAAGCCCTTGTGCGAAGCGTCACTACACTTCACAAAATCTCCTTTTCCATCCGGCAACGCCAGCATAGGGGTCGTCACCAACCTTTGCTTCAGTTCTTAAAAGCTGTTCTCGCATTTCTCTGCCTATTCGAACTTCTCAGTCTTATGAGTAAGCCGCGTTAAAGGGGCTACTATCTTTACAAACTTGAACGAACCTCTGGTAGTGACCGACCAATCCTACCTCTGGTAGTCGACCTAACCATGGTCATCAATTCATCAGTGGTCCTTTATCCAATCCTGTCAGGATCCTCCTTGGGATCCTCCTCAACAACTATCCCTTCTAGGACAACCTCCTCAACCGCTACCTCCTCAATATCAACATCATCCGGTCCTGCGTTAGGACGCTCTATTGGATCCATAATTTGATCTCCAATGAGTAATGAAACATCATCGCGATGTTGCTCCTTAACCTCAGGGTTCGGAGTCCCGCTACCATATACGATAACGAACTACGCTCCTATCACGATATTTATAAGGGTTCCCATAAGGGTTTTAACTGTCAGTACTACGTTAGGTAGTCCGACTATGAACTTGGCAAGAGTTCTTATTATCTTAGTGAACTTATTATCTTAACGTCCCATCATCTCTGAGGTTTATAACGCTTGGCTCTGATACCATTTCTGTAACACCCCCAGATCCGGGGTCGGGGATCCGGGTTGTCACGAGTTCCATTTCCCTTAATAACACCCAATCTTAATAATTACTCAACTACTCTGTACTGTGACCCCACAATAAACACACACACCACACGTTATAGTCTCAGAGATGAACATCCAAAAATAACCACAAGTCATTTTATTCCATAATTATCTGCCAATACACCTTAAAAGGTTTTCTGAATAAATTTACATTTCTTTGCCATTATTACAATTCATAAATATAAATAAATCTGGTCCATCAAAAGTTGAAAGCCTAGCCTATTGGTAGTTCCTACCTCAGCTACGGCGGCATCAATGCTTCTAGAAAACTGCGGAACGTCTCCTAATCGCTTGCGAATCGGGAGCTTGGTTCTGTTCATCTTTTCTATCTGTTGTTGTGTGATGAAAGAAGAAAGCAAGGGTGAGCAGCAAGCCCACCAAAATAATATGTATAATGATTAATAGTATATGAGTCTACTCATAATACTCATGAAAATCTTGGTCAAAAGAAATGAACCAAGTTTGATATCTTAATGCGATGAAGTCGCAAAATATTCAGTATATATACATATATACTTTTCAAAATAATGGAAGTCCTCTTCCATGCATAATATGCACAAAGTCCCATTGTATAACTGTATAAAAAAAATATCGTTGCAAGGTGATCTCATATATCTAACCTTGTCTCAACGTTTTTCTGAAAATCTTTGTCATTCATAAGACAATTATTAATTAGATATAAGTTTAAAAGATGAAGTTACCAAATACTTCACTACACTTATATCATTCCCAAATACTACTTGAACTACCACCGTTCAAGTTATAATCAATTTCAAAAGTTCATCCCACTGATGAGACCACAAGATAAGACTTGAATAGATTCAATCTTTGAAATATTATTGAATGAAAAAGTTATGAGATACTTTATTTAGTCCCGATATATATATAACCACATATATATATCCCTTTAAACATTTCCTGGAACCTCTGTTATGTGAAGTATGAACAGAGTTCGAAACATCCAATGAATTTTGGAAAGGAAAAGAATTTTGGCATAAACCCGATATCTCGCTGATCAGGCAAAGATACCAATAAGTAACCTTTTCTACTAGTAGATGGACGAATTCCCCACTGGTCATCACCCTGGTCATAATTAAGACCTATGCTGGACTGCCACTCAGCCACCTATGCATTTGATGGACTCCCACTGAGCCACTTACACAATAATAGACCGTACCTCGGCCTGTCGCTTATGCCGACTCAATGAGAGGGGCTTACTTCCCGAACGTTGGGCAAGTAATCAATTCATTTACCAAATCTGCAACCTTGTTGCGAATATAAATACACCACAGAGCCGGATTTCCCAAGTTTTGAGCGAGTATTTAAATCCCCTTAAAAAAAGAAGATCTTAAATATAAAAATGAGTTTTGGGATCCGCTCTGACTTTTAAAAATCATTTTGAAGACTCGAAAACACTTTAAAGAGTGTTTGGAGTAAGGCTGATTTAATGAAGTAAATCAGTCCCCAGAATATTAGAAAATATCTGAATATTATTAATTAAATAATATTCCCATAAAGAATAGTCTTTATAAAAATAATTGAAGTAGAAGTATTAAAATTTATACTTGAAATAAACATTAAATAACCAAAGATATACTTATATGAAAGTATTATCTTTATTTGAATAATCGAAAATAAGTTTGATTATTAACACCTTATTCTTTAATAAAATAAAGAATATATTTCAGCAAATAATCGGAGTCATAGATCCTCAAATGAATATTCAAATAACATTCATTAAATAATATAAACTGAGTCATAAGCCTTCGAATGAATATTCAAATAATATTCAATAAATAATATAAAAGAGTCATAAGCCCTCGAATGAATATTCAAAATAATATTCAATAATAAAATAAAGTTAAAGTTATCGAATAAACCTTATTCGATTAATAGTTTTAAAAACTATATCCATATATATATATATAAATAAATATATATATATATAATATACTCGGGAACATCGACTCCCGGTTTAGAAATATGTTCACCTTTTATCCCCTATACTAAGGGTATACGCAACTACTTGCTTATTTCTAGCATAGGTATTATGCAACTATAAGCATTGAAATCAACAGATAGATAACCAGATTACGAAACAGACATGCATATATACCATATTAGCATGCTCCAATATATCGCAAAATTTGCTAATAACAATCATGCAATATCACAAGATAATGCATATACATATATTTACATCACAACAACAGTATAACGGGTAGAAAACTTGCCTGAGCGACTGGGGGTTACGAATGGCTCGGGACGAGTCTGGTAACCTATAAGCAACAAGTAAGTTGGAATTAAACCAAAGTCACTTGTAAATCTATACTTTAACTAACTTAGACTCTAACGCTTGTTTTGCGCTCACTGATTCGCTTAAGTCACTCGGGTACCCTCGGCTCCACCATTTTTAATAATTTAACCTTTACGAGTTTTAAAGCGATTCCTTCGCGAGTGACTTACCAACTGCCTAAAACACTTACCATAAATGTTTCATGCATTAATTAACCCTTTTCGGTCTTTAACCTACATTTCAAAGTAAGGCGAGGGGAAAAAGTTTCGTTCGCGAAACGCCGTTACTTGAAACGGTCGTTTCTCCTAAACCGTTCATCGGAATCAAACGAACCACATATCAAAACGAAGCTCGTAACATGAACTACCTAAACATGACAATGGTCAAAACCTAGCAGTGAGTTCAAGGGTTCTGATGTTAAGAACAAAAACAGTCTACGGTAAATCGGACATTACGACGGCTATGTTTACGCGATTTCCCAAATTTAAACCAACTCAAAACAACCACAATCCAACCCCAATTCATAACCCAATCCAAACTCCATCCAAAATACATTACAACAGCCCCAAACCAACTCATTATAATCCATTTACTTACTCCTAAAACTTGAATTTAAACTATACTACATTCTTTAACCAAATCTTAAGATTTCAACAAATCAATCACCACCATTCCAACCCAAACTCTTAAACAAACAAGTTTCATGCTTCACATATACTATACTACTCATAACCATTCCTAAATACTCAAAACTAAAGCTAGGGTTTGTAGTTTATACCTTCCTTGGAGCTTTTAATCCATGAAAGATCCTTGGAATGTCCATGGAAGCCTTAATATATGCTTAAACTACCTTGACCTTGCAAATAAAATCAAGAATCACAAATTTGTTCTTGAAAGTTACTATTCACCCTAAACTAAAATGATTTGTTTGAGATAGAAAACCTTTGATTCAAGCACTCAAACTACTTGCTCTTCTTAGTTATGAAATATAGGATCCAAAGAAACAAACCTTATAATTTTCCATGGAGTATAGCTTGTGTTTTGAATTTCTAATTCACCATTTTGGTGAAAAATTCGAAATGAAGAAGATGAAAAGGGGGGAGAGAGAAGCTTGCTTTGTTTTCTTGATCTTTGTGCATAAAAAGCTTGGTTGATATCCTTTTGTTTTGTTAATTACCTTTTAACCATGGTAAAATTTGTGTGGCTTTAAATCAACCAACAATACCTTCCCTTTGGTCATGCTTATGTCATCCTCCTATGTCATCTTCCCACACTTGTCATCTTCTTGATGGTGTGGTGACATCATCATCACTAACCTCTTTGATTAGCTCTTAATTACTTGGCTAATGACCGCTGATCTGTTATACGGTTCACTTAACTTTTGTTCTCGTTTATCGTTTGAGGGATCATACCCGGGATCTTATTACTTGGGTTCCCTTAACCTTTCTCAATACATTATATTCCTTTTATGATCCTCTCTTATAATCCTTGAATTTAAATCCTTTTAATCATGTTACCTTATACTCAATTCTTTCCGTATCTAGTGGATTTTCGGGAAAAAATCAAAGTGTTCGGAATTGGATTCTGACGATCTTTACATACACTTATATTTCATATAAAGTACTAATAAAATCCCATAAGATCAATAACAGAACCCCTACATAGCGTGGCATGAAAAGTTTTCTCGTTCAGCAAAACACTATTCATAAGGGTTTCAAAATTTCTCAAGAATTGGGGTTATTACACCTTCACTTCTATTTCCATTTTCTCAAAATCTATTATAAACTCTCCAAAAGACATTATCATCTTGAGTCTCTCCTTTTTACTAAGGGCATCAGCCACCATATTGGCTTTCCCCGAATGATAAAGAATCTCCCAATCATTATTCTTGATTAGCTCTAACTGCCTCCTCTGGCATATGTTGAGCTCTTTCTACGTGAAAATGTACTAGAGCACTTATGGCTTAGGTAATTCTCGCACTTCTCTCCATACAAGTAGTGCCTCCAATCTTTAGGGTAAAACTATTGCCACGAGCCTAAGCTCATGAGCGGGGATATCGAATTTCATATTACCTTAATTGTCTTGACATGTACGCGATTACCTTACCGTGCTGCATAAGCACGCACCCTAAGCCCTTGTGCGAAGCGTCACTACACTTCACAAAATCTCCTTTTCCATCCGGCAACGCCAGCATAGGGGCCATCACCAACCTCTGCTTCAGTTCTTGAAAGCTGTTCTCGCATTTCTCTGTCCATTCGAACTTCTCAGTCTTACGAGTAAGCCGCGTTAAAGGGGCTACTATCTTTACAACTTGAACGAACCTCCGGTAGTGACCGGCCAATCCTACCTCTGGTAGTCGACCTAACCATGGTCATCAATTCATCAGTGGTCCTTTATCCAATCTTGTCAGGATCCTCCATGGGATCCTCCTCAACAACTATCCCTTCTAGGACAACATCCTCAACCGCTACATCCTCAATATCAACATCATCCGGTCCTGCATTAGGACACTCTATCGGATCCACAATCCGATCTCCAATTAGTAATAAAACATCATCGCGCTGTTGCTCCTCAACCTCAGGGTTCGGAGTCCCGCTACCATATACGATAATGAACTACGCTCCTATCACGATATTTATAAGGGTTCCCATAAGGGTTTTAACTGTCAGTACTATGTTAGGTAGCCCGACTATGAACTTGGCAAGAGTTCTTATTATCTTTGTGAACTTATTATCTTAACGTCCCATCATCTCTGAGGTTTATAACGCTTAGCTCTGATACCATTTCTGTAACACCCCCAGATCCGGGGTCGGGGATCCGGGTTGTCACGAGTTCCATTTCCCTTAATAACACCCAATCTTAATAATTACTCAACTACTCTGTACTGTGACCCCACAATAAACACACACACCACACGTTATAGTCTCAGAGATGAACATCCAAAAATAATCACAAGTCGTTTTATTCCACAATTATATGACAATACACCTTAAAAGGTTTTCTGAATAAATTTACATTTCTTTGCCATTATTACAATTCATAAATATACTTAAATCTGGTATATCAAAAGTTGAAAGCCTAGCCTATTGGTAGCTCCTACCTCAGCTACAGCGACATCAACGCCTATAGGAAACTGCGGAATGTTTCCTATCCGCTTGCGAATTGGGAGCTTGGTCCTGTTCATCTTGTCTATCTGATGTTGTGTGATGAAAGAAGAAAGCAAGGGTGAGCAGCAAGCCCACCAAAATAATATGTATAATGATTAACAATATATGAGCCTACTCATAATACTCATGAAAGTCTTGGTCAAAAGAAATGAACCAAGTTTGATATCATAATGCGATGAAGTCGCAAAATATTCAGTATATATACATATATACTTTTCAAAATATTGGAAGTCCTCTTCCATGCATAATATACACAAAGTCCCAGTGTATAACTGTATAAAAATATCGTTGCAAGGTGATCTCATATATCTAACCTTGTCTCAACGTTTTTCTGAAAATCTTTGTCATGCATAAGATAATCATTTACTAGATATAAGTTTAAAAGATGAAGTTACAAGATACTTCATTTGATGTAAACATCATTTTGAAAACTTGACCCTGCCAACACTCAACAATCGCCCAACCGTAGCCTTTCTATCGAAGTGCTCTGGGTAGTGTTGCAGAAATTATCCAATTGGATGATGAACTCATTACGGGAGTTTGCCGCGCCAGGAAGACCACTTACGATGATCAGTCGTAGTAGTACAACCCCATTATTTTCTACATGTAGAGGAGAACCTGTCGGATTTACTTGTCAACCGAACACTGAACTCCTAAGGAATGGACCGCCTTAGCGGAACTTCCAGGCCATTTGGGCCAATATAATAAGGCTGGGCCGGCGCTACTCGGCCACTTACGCCACTCCTAGTTCAGATGAAATCCATGACTCTGAAACGTAAAGCTCGTCCCCCCTTTCCCCAAGTAGAAACTTGTTGATACGGCTTCACCAAGAAGTCGTATCTAGTTGGAAAGGAAAACTCACCGATATTTCCCAGGCGATGCCTGTTAATGGATTAACTTGTTCCAAGAATTTTACTTCCCGAGTGTTGGGTAAGTAATCAATTCATTTATCAAAACAGCAACCTTGTTGCGAATATAAAACACACCACAGAGCCGGATCCCTCCGGTTTTGAGCGAGTATTTAAATCCCCTTCGAAAGGAGGATCTTAAAAAAAATGAGTTTTGGGATCCGCTCTAACTTTAAAAAAATCATTTTGAAGACTCGCAAAACATTTTTAAGAATGTTTGGAGTGAAGCTGATTTAATGAAGTAAATCAGTCCCCAGAATATTTAGAAAATGTCTGAATATTATTATTTAAATAATATTCCCATAAAGAATAATCTTTATAAAAATAATCGAAGTAGAAGTATTAAAACTTATACTTGAAATGGATATTAAATAACCAAAGATATACTTATATAAAAGTACTATCTTTATTTGAATAATCGAAAATAAGTTTGATTATTAACACCTCATTCTTTAATAAAATAAAGAATATATTTCAGTAATAATCGGAGTCATAATACCTCGAATGAATATTATAAATAATATTCATAAAATAAAGGAGTCATACATCCTCGATTGAATATCCAAGTAATATTCAATAATAATATATAGGAGTCATAAGCCCTCGAATAATATTCGAAATAATATTCAATAAATAATATAAAGTTATTGAATAACCTTTATTCGATTAATAGTTTTGAAAACTATAACCATATATATATATAAGTATATATTTATATTTATATACATATATACAAAATCTACTCGGGATCCTCGACTCCCGGTTTTAGAAAATGTTTTCACCTTTGGGTCCCTATACTAAGGGTATAAGCAAGTTACCGCTATCCTCTAGCATAGGTATTATCAACTTGAACCAACAGATATATATAGCAAGAATACGAAACAGGCATGCATATATATCATATAACATGCTACAATATATCGCAAGAATTTGCTATAACAAATATGCATTTAACGCAAGTTCATGCATATACACAAATACATCACAACAACAGTTATAACGGGTAGAATACTTGCCTGAGCGACTTGGGGTGATAAAAGGCTCGGGACGAGTCTGGTAACCTATAAACAACAAGTAAGTTGGAATTAAACCAAAATCACTTGTAAATCTATACTTTAACTAACTTAGACTCTAACGCTAGTTTTGCGCTCACTGATTCGCTTAAGTCACTCGGGTACCCTCGGCTCCACCATTTTTAATAATTTAACCTTTACGAGTTTTAAAGCGATTCCTTCGCGGGTGTCTTACCAACTGCCTAACACACTTACCATAAATGTTTCATACATTAATTAACCCTTTTTGGTCTTTAACCTATGTTTCAAAGTAAGGCGGGGGAAAAAGTTTCGTTCGCGAAACGTCGTTACTTAAAACGGCCGTTTCTCCTAAACCGTTCATCGGAATCGAACGAACTACATATCAAAACGAAGCTCGTAACATGAGCTATCTAAACATGGCAGTGGTCATAATCTAGCAGGGGGTTCTAGGGTCCTAATGCTATGCACAAAAACAGTCCAAAGAAAATCGGACGTTACGACGGCTATGTTTACGCGATTTCCCAAATTTTAAACCATTCAATACCAACCACAAATCAACCCCAAATCAATCATACAACCAATATCCCTCCAAACCACATCATAACAGCCCCAACAAATCCACATTAACCATTTATACTTATTCCTCACATGAACTAAAAGCTTTACTTAGGTTCTTTAACTAATTACCAAGATTTACAACTCCAACAATGCAACAAAACCAACTAATCTCTACAAACTCAACCAAACTTCAACCAATCAAGCATCATGCTTCACATATGCTATATCAAACACATTCAATCCTAATTACTCAAAACTAAAGCTAGGGTTTGTAGTTTATACCTTCCTTGGAGAGGTGGGAGGAGCTAGGAAGCCTTAAGAAGCTTTGAGAAGTCTTAAGAATGCTTGAATCTTCAAGAAAACAAGAAAACTTCAAGTTAAGAAAACTTGAAAACACTATTCATAGTCTTCTTCTTTGATTAAATGAAGAAGATTGAGAAGGAATTAATGGCTTAAACTCATGATATAGTCCTAACTAAGCATGAAGATGATTAGGGAATTATCTTACCAATTTAGGAAGCTTGGATCTTGAATTTTTGAAAATTCTTGCCTTTTGAATAGTGAAAAGCCGTGAGCAATGAAGAACAAAGCCTTGGTTGCTTTTGATTTTTGATGAAAATGATTTTACTTGGCTTGGTTGATTGGTTTTTGTGCTTGCTTTAGTCAATTACCTTCTTGCCCTTGGATTTGTGTGGTTACAAAGCCACCACACCTCCTTCCTTCCCATGTCATGCTTATGTCATCCTCATGATGTCATCCTCACTTCCTTGTCCTCTTTCTATTGGTTGGATGACATGATTCCCACTAATCCCTTTGATTAACTTCCTAATCGTTTGCCTAATGACCGCTGATCTGTTATACGGTTCGCTTAACTTTCGTTTTCGTTTATCGTTTGAGGGATCATACCCGGTATCTTATTACTTAGGTTCCCTCAACCTTTCTCAATATATTATATTCCTTTTATGATCCTCTCCTATAATCCTTTAATTTAAATCCTTTTATCCTGTTACCTTTTTCTCAATTCTTTCCGTATCTAGTGGATTTCCGGGAAAAATCCAAGTGTTCAGAATTGGATTCTGACGATCTTTACATACACTTATATACCACATAGAGTACTAATAATATCCCATAAGATCAATAACAGAACCCCTACATAGCGTGGCATGAACAGTTTTCTCATTCAGCAAAAACACTATTCATAAGGGTTTCAAAATTTCTCAAAAATTGGGGTTATTACAGTCTCCCCTCCTTAAAAGGATTCCGTCCCGGAATCAGATAGAAAACAAATGGGGATACTTTCTAGCATTACACTTTCTAACTCTCGAGTCAATTTTTTCCACATTGTGGTTCTACCACCAAACTCTGCCTAGTTTGATAATCCTTCTCCTAAGCACTTGTTCCTTTTCACTCTATAACCCTTCCTGGTTGCTCCATATAGGTTACGTCGAGTTGCATATCTATGCGCTCATATGCCTCTATTTATCTGGCATCTGAATTACACTTCCTTAACATTGATACGTGAAACGCGTTATGACTCGCTACATTTTCTGGGTTAGGGCTAGCTCATATGCTAACTTCCCAAACGTCTTAATATATCCAAGGGTCCAACAAATTGTAGACTTAGCTTTCCTTTCTTTCCGAACCTCATCAATCCTTTCCAAGGGATACCTATAACATTACTAGGTCCCCTATTTCATACTCTTTATCCTTTCGTGTCAAATCAACATACTTATCATGTCCATCTTGGGCTACTACCAGCCGTCCTCTGATTAGATCTATCATATCCTTGGTCCTTTGGACTACTGTGGGTCCGAGCATCTTGCGCTCTACAACTTCATCCTAACATAAGGGAGATCGACATTATCTTCCCTCAAGGATCTCATAAGGCGACATCTCGATAATGACATATGATCTATTGTCGTAAGATAACTTAATCCGCGTTAAGTGATCATTCCAAATTCTTTCAAGTCTATTACACAGACTCTCATCATAGCTTCTAACATTATAGCTTTTGCTTCTCAATACCCATTCTTTTCCAGTTCGTAATCGCTATCCCCTTCCGTTCCTAATATTATACCGGTTATACTTTTGCTCGTTAGCGTTCTATGTAATAACCCCAATTTTTGGAAATTTTTGAAACCCTTATGAATAGTGTTTTTGCTGAATGAGAAAACTGTTCATGCCACGCTATGTAGGGGTTCTGTTATTGATCTTATGGGATATTATTAGTACTCTATGTGGTATATAAGTGTATGTAGAGATCGTCAGAATCCAATTCTGAACACTTTGATTTTTCTCGGAAATCCACTAGATACGGAGAGAATTGAGTATAAGGTAACAGGATAAAAATGATTTAAATTAAAGGATTATAAGAGAGGATCATAAAAGGAATACAATATATTGAGAAAGGTTAAGGGAACCTAAGTAATAAGATCCCGGGTATGATCCCTCAAACGATAAACGAGAACGAAAGATAAGCGAACCGTAAAACAAATAAGTGACCAAGAGACAAGCTTGTACAAGAAGCCAGAGATTGTGACATCATCAAACCACAAGGTGTGGACAAGTGGGAGCATTATGACATGTGCAAGGTGACATAGGCATGACAAGAAAGGAAGGAGATGTGGTGACTTTTTAACCACACAAAATCAAGGGCAACTAGGTAATTTACTAAATCAAACACAAAAATCAAACCAACCAAGCCAAGCAAATCATTTTTCATCAAAATCAAAAAGAAACCAAGGCATTGTTCTTCATGCTCTCGGCCAAAACAGAATCAGAACACTAAAACTGCTGTATCTCCTTCATTTCTCACTCAAATATTGTGTTCTATAGCTCATTGGAAAGGTATTGAGATGGCCTACAACTCTTGTTCACAAGTCTCATCCAAATAATCATGGTAAGACTCTCATTTTTACAGTTCTTTAAATCGGACTTTTAGAAACTTCAAAGCCTAACTTTGTGTTCTTGATTTCTTTGGAACGATCAAGCTTGTAGGAGGCTCCCTAAGGCTTCCTAGCAACTTAACACCTCCCAAGGAAGGTAAAAACTTCAAACCCTAGCCTTTACTTTATTTGTTAGTAAGTTTAATGGTTGGTGTTGTGAAATGAGAAGCATGGATTGTGATTATTAGTAGTTTGGTTTGATTTGGAAGTGTTTTTGGTAATTGAAGCTTGATTATAGTTCATAGGTCGTGATTGTGGTTGTTTGAGTTGAAAACCTTGGAGATTATGGACTGATGTGGTATGGTTTAGGTGAAGTTTTGTTGTATTGATGGTTATGAGTTGGTTGGTGGTTAATTGGAGTAGTTTAAACATTGGTAATCGCGTAAACATAGCCGTCGTAACGTCCGATTTTCTTTGGACTGTTTTTGTGCATAACATTAGGACCCGAGAACCCCCTGCTAGATTATGACCACTGCCATGTTTAGATAGCTCATGTTACGAGCTTCGTTTTGATATGTAGTTCGTTCGATTCCGATGCACGGTTTAGGAGAAACGACCGTTTCAAGTAACGGCGTTTCACGAACGAAACTTTTCCCCTCGCCTTACTTTGAAACATAGGTTAAAGACCAAAAAGGGTTAATTAATGCATGAAACATTTATGGTAAGTGTGTTAGGCAGTTGGTAAGACACTCGCGAAGGAATCGCCTTAAAACTCGTAAAGGTTAAATTATTAAAAATGGTGGAGCCGAGGGTACTCGAGTGACTTAAGAGAATCAGTAAGCGCAAAACGAGCGTTAGAGTCTGAGTTGGTTAGAGTATAGATTTACAAGTGACTTTGGTTTAATTCCAACTTACTTGTTCTGTATAGGTTACCAGACTCGTCCCGAGCCATTCGTAACCCCCAGTCGCTCAGGCAAGTATTCTATCCGTTATACTGTTGTTGTGATGTATACATTTGTATATGCATGATCTTGCGATAAATGCATATTGGTTAATTAGCAAATGTTGCGATATATTGAAGCATGCTGATATGGTATATATATATGCATGCCTGTCTCATATTCTTGAGTTATATATCTGTTGGTTCAGTTGATAATACCTATGCTAGAGGATAGCGGTAACTTGCATATACCCTTAGTATAGGGACCCAAAGGTGAAAATATTTTCTAAAACCGGGAGTCGAGGATCCCGAGTAGATTTTGTATATATGGATATGGATATATATATATATATATATATATATATTTATATATATATATGGTTATAGTTTTCCAAACTATTAATCGAATAAGGTTTATTCGATAACTTTAACTTTATTTTATTATTGAATATTATTTCGAATATAATTCGAAGGCGTATGACTCCTTTTATTTATTTATTTGAATATTATTTGAATATTCATTTGAGGACTTATGACTCCTTTTATTTTATTAATGAATATTATTTTGAATATTCATTCGAGGGCTTATGACCCTTTTATTTATTTATCTGAATATTATTTGAATATTCATTCGAGGGCTTATGACTCAGTTTATATTATTTATTGAATATTTTTGAATATTCATTTGAGGATGTATGACTCCTTTATTTTATTTAATGAATATTATTTATAATATTCATTCGAGGTATTATGACTCCACTTATTACTGAAATATATTCCTTATTTTATTAAAGAATAAGGTGTAAATAATCAAACTTATTTTCGATTATTCAAATAAAGATAGTACTTTTATATAAGTATATCTTTGGTTATTTAATATCCATTTCAAGTATAAGTTTTAATACTTCTACTTCGATTATTTTTATAAGGATTATCTTTATGAGAATATTATTTAAATAATAATATTCAGACATTTTCTAAATATAATGGGGACTGATTTACTTCATTAAATCAGCTTTACCCCAAACATTCTTAAAAATGTTTTCGAGTCTTCAAAATGAATTTAAAAGGTAGAGCGGATCCCAAAACTTGTTTTCAAATTCAAGATCTTCCATTTTAAGGGGACTTGAATACTCGCTCAAAAACCTAAGGGATCCGGCTCTGTGGTGTATTTTATATTCGCAACAAGGTTGCTGTTTTGTTAAATGAATCGATTACTTACCCAACACTCGGGAAGTAAAATTCTTGGAACAAGTTAATCCATTAACAGGCATCGCCTGGGAAATATCGGTGAGTTCTCCTTTCCAACTAGATACGACTTCTTGGTGGATCCGTATCAACAAGTTTCTACTTGGGGAAAGGGGGAACGAGCTTTACGTTTCAGAGTCATGGATTTCATCTGAACTAGGAGTGGCGTAAGTGGTCGAGTGGCGCCGGCCCAGCCTTATTATATTGGCCCAAATGGCCTGGAAGTTCCGCTAAGGCGGTCCATTCCTTAGGAGTTCAGTGTTCGGTTGACAAGTAAATCCGACAGGTTCTCCTCTACATGTAGAAAATGGTGGGGTTGCACTACTACGACTGATCATCGTAAGTGGTCTTCCTGGCGCGGCAAACTCCCGTAATGAGTTCATCATCCAATTGGATATTTCTGCAACACTACTCAGACCATTTCGATAGAAAGTCTACGGTTGGGCGATTGTTGAGTGTTGGCAGGGTCAAGTTTTCAAAATGATGTTTGCATCAAATGAAGTATCTCGTAACTTCATTTTATTTTGATGATATTTTAAAGATTTAATCTATTCAAATCTTGTCTTGTAGTCTCATCTATGTGATGAACTGTTGAAAGCTCATTATACTAGCTTCATAAATGATATAAGTATAGTGAAGTATTTGGTAACTTCATCCCTTGTTTCTACTTATATCTAGTAAGTAATTATCTTACTCGTGATAAAAGATTCTAGTAAGTATCCATTTAGATACTTATATTATTGTTATCACTACATATTATCTTGCGAGCTGTAAGGCTCACTCTTGCTTTATTTCTTCATCACACAACAACAGTTAGGAAAGATGGCCAGACTCCAGCAGACCCAGCGCAAGCGCGTGGGAAGCATCCCGCGTCTTCCCGATGATGTTGTGGCTGCTATAGCTGCAGAGGTAGATCTATTGGTAGATCAGGCATTCTATTTTTGAGAATCAAATTATGTATAATTATAACTTCTGGCAGATAATGGCAATTAACTGTAAATTTATCAAGTAATCATTTTGGGTTGTAATAACTTTTAAATTGTGGATTCAAAGACTTGTACTTATTTAAATTTCATCTCTGAGACTATAACGGGTTGTGGTGTGTGTTAGTGTGGGGTCACAGCATAAGGTTATTTATTATTAATTAAGTGAAGTGATATGGTGGAAAGAAAGACCGTGACGACCCGGATCCCCGACCCCGGATCTGGGGGTGTTACAGAAATGGTATCAGAGCTAAGCGTTATAAACCTCAGAGATGATGGGACGTTAAGATAATAAGTTCACTAAGATAATAAGAACTCTTGCCAAGTTCATAGTCGGACTACCTAACGTAGTACTGACAGTTAAAACCCTTATGGGAACCCTTATAAATGTAGCGATAGAAGCGTAGTTCGTTATCGTATAGAGTAGCGGGACTCCGAACCCTGAGGTTGAGGAGCAACAGCGCGATGATGTTTTATTACTAATTGGAGATCGGATTGTGGATCCGATAGAGTGTCCTAATGCAGGACCGGATGATGTTGATATTGAGGATGTAGCGGTTGAGGATGTTGTCCTAGAAGGGATAGTTGCTGAGAAGGATCCCATGGAGGATCCTGACAAGAATGAATAAAGGACCACTGATGAATTGATGACCATGGTTAGGTCGACTACCAGAGGTAGGATTGGTCGGTCACTACCAGAGGTTCGTTCAAGTTTGTAAAGACAGTAGCCCTTTTAACGCGGCTTACTCATAAGACTGAGAAGTTCGAATAGGCAGAGAAATGCGAGAACAGCTTTTAAGAACTGAAGCAAAGGTTGGTGACGGCCCCTATGTTGGCGTTGCCGGAGGGAAAAAGGAGATTTTGTGATTTGTAAGTGACGCTTCGCATAAGGAATTAGGGTGCTTCTTATATAGCACAGCAAGATAATCACGTCTGCGTCAAGACAATTAAGGGAATTTAAAATTCGATATCCCCACCCATGAGCTTGGGCTCGTGGCAATAGTTTTGCCCTAAAGATTTGAGGCACTACTTGTATGGAGAGAAGTGTGAGATTCACAAACCATAGGAGCTCTAGTACATTCTTACGTAGAAAGAGCTCAACATACGCCAGAGGAGGCGGTTAGAGCTAATCAAGAATTATGATTGGGAGATTCTTTATCCTTCGGGGAAAGCCAATATGGTGGCTGATGCCCTTAGTAAAAAGGAGAGACTCAAGATGATAATGTCTTTTGGAGAGTTTATAAGAGATTTTGAGAAAATGGAAATAGTAGTGAAGGTAACCGGAGCCGGTACCGAAAAGCTGTTTGAGATAGCAATACAACCCGAATTATTGGAAAAGAACATATTGTGCCAGTAAAAGTGATGAATGAAGGCAGAGAGCCAACAAATAGATATGAGATTAATACCGAGAGAGATGATAAGGGAATAATGAGGTATTCCTATGGAATTTGGGTTCCAAATGTTTAAGAGCTTAAAGATGAAATCTTAGATGAAAGCTAGTTTGAGGAATAAGAGTTAGAGCAAACCCTGAACGTGATAGTCAGGGAGGTTGCCACCAAGACAAAAGGAACCCATAACATGATGAAGTGGAAAATGAGGATTTAAATTATGTAAGATGACCCCAATTATGGGGAGTAGGAAGAAATATTTAGACTGAGGAATCAAAAGTCGAGTAAGGAAAGGAGACCCGAGATGGTACCCCTATACGGCAATTCATGGACCTGTCTAAAGAGAACTTAGACTATTATCCCCAACCACCACCCTGAGGAGACAGTGCGGTGGGAAATTCTTTCATGACCTTTAAGTCGCTAAGCTCTCAGAGTTCCAAGGAACAAGCTGACCCAGTCGAGGCAAGAGCCTGGCTAAAGGAAATAGATGAATCATTTGAGATTCTAAATGATTGACGAACCACAAAAGACTGTTTTGTCACTTACCCTCCTAAGAGAGAGACCACCCGCTGGTGAAAGGCCAAGGAAGGCACGGAGCAAGAGATTATAATAAACTGATTTAAGTTCAGTCAATTGTTTTCAGGAAAGTACTTCCCAAGGTTATGGAGATAGTGTAAAAGCTTAAGAGCCAGAACAAAGGCAGACGAGTATGATGAATTATGAATTTAAGTTGTAAAAGTTATCAAGATTCGTTCTGAAGACACGAATCCAGAATGACGTGATGTTTGAAATCAATGCTTATGTTGTGTTGGTTCATGAAATAACGATAAGAGAAAGGAATACAAAGGCAAGAGAGTTTGAGGAATGATAAGGGAGTTGGGTATGAGGAAACCCTAAAGACTCGTAGAAATAGAAATAGAAAAGTAGGTAATCGTCCGGATGAGAGTGATTCACCATGAGTTAAATTGATGGTTGAAGGTATAAGAGATACATATATTTTAACCCCTGTAAGTTGGGAAGATTCGAGGAAACCTTGAGATAATTCGAAGGATAAATAATGAGACGCGGATAGACTGAGGAGACAAGAAAGTAAGAAATTAAGAAAATTGGGTGAAGGAAGTGACCTTCAAGAAGGTAAAGTGTAAGACCGGTGGCATGATACCCAGAAAGGGAGACGCCAGATATGAAAGATATCCCAACATTGAGATGACTGTTGAGATAAACAACAAAAGTAAATAAGGAATTATTAAGAAGAAGTTCACGTTGAACATGACCAATATCTTCCAGAACATCCATGTTATCATTACCAAATCAAGAAAGAAAAGTGGATGACCATTGTTATCTTTTGGAGGCCATATGGATTGACCTCAATTTGAATAAGGATGCTATTATGAAGTTAGGTATAGACTATCGAGGTGGGAATGATTGAATAAGACACCCTTATCAGGGATATATGACTTGATTTATCCATGGAAGGATGCAAGTACCTTTTAAAGGTGGAATTAAGGATAGAACATCGGTAACTTAAAATGAATCCTAGGGGAATGCATAAAGGTTGGAATTTCACCCTTAATAGGGACAGTATGAGTTTTGACAGTATGATTTGGAAAGGGTTAATGTAGCAACAACCTTTAAGAATCAGTGGAGAAATTTTTCAGAAGTATATAGACAATGGTTCTAGTAATAGTAAATGGTATCTTGATATGTCCTGTATCTAGGGAATACAGGAGGAACGATTGAAGGATAACCTTAGAGGTTTTACAAGGAGAAAGGTAATATTCAAAATTTTCAAGAATAGAAATGTTGATAAAGGAAATATGACGTAATTATAATGTTGCCAAGTGGGGCACGTGTTAAACCACGAGAAAGTATGGATCGAACCAGTAATGGTCGAAATTATTCAGGGCAATTAGGACTTAAGATAAAAGATGTTCTAATTATGATTGAGAGTCAGTCATGACAGTGATTAACCTCTAAAGACTGAGGCAATAACTTATGGAAAAATGGTGATATTTTTTTTCCCATCTGATTTTAAGGAAAACATCTTCACTCAAGCAGTGATCGGAAATAAGGTAGAAAATTTATTTGGAGGTGATTAAAATGACATTGACTGTAAGGAAATTTTACTATCAGGAAAGGCCAAAGAGGTGGCCGACACTTTGAAGGTAAGAGGATAATTATAGGCGCTTGTGCCAAAGGAATGCAGTGATGATGGTTACAGCTATGAAGGTTGTATTATGGTTTGGAAGATTGACATTCCTTCTGATGACTGTGCAATACCCAACCGTAATAGTAGTTGGTAAAGGTTTAATTCGTGTAATCGCCATGAGCGGGCTATCTATCTTAGAAGGTCCTATCTTGAGAATAATCCAGGACCATGTTTCAAAAAGGACTAGATGAACCCTTGAGTTAATTCTTCTATTTAGGGCGTATGATTAAGAATGGTATTAACCTGCTATCGTTGCTTTGATTGAAACTCTTCTGCACTTTTATCTGCTTCATGTCATGAAGGTACGTCAGAGTTTGGAATGTTCTTCATGAATTATGATTGATGGTTATTATGTTACCTCCTTAGAAGAATTCGATACGATATGTATGGACTCCGTATAGTTAGCTATTAAGACTTCAAGGAAAATGAATGACTACAGTAGGTCAGTGGTGGACCATAGTAAGGCAGCAATGATTCTACGAGTAATGAGTTGATTACAACCGTGAGAGTTGTATTGGAATGGTTGTTGAGATTGAGTATCACTAATCGGGTCGTGATAGTGTATAAGTTATCATTGATAGACTAATTAAGTAGAGTGTCTACCTATTGAATATTTATTCTTTCTTATCAATAGAGAGTCGTATTATTATACGAGGAAGGTTGCGGTGCAAGCATAGAATTCAAGTAACGATGATGTCTAGAATGAGATCCTAGATTCGATTTTCGATGTCGAGGGAGTTTCAAAGGTAATTGTGTATAAGCTCGAGGAAGGGCATGGGTCCATAGAATGATGGACGGGATAGCGAAAATATTTAGGCACGTGAAATGCGATGCTATAATACTTGATGTTGATATAAATACATATATGTTTTGTTCTTCTATGACAAACCTCTATAGTTCAGAGGTAGATCCCAAGCCAGATATTTTATGGCAATAAAATTTTTTTTATGAAAATACAATTCTCTTCAATTCGTTCTTTTCTCTTCTTTTCATTTCATGTAAGCTGAGAAGAACAACCCTTCCAGAAGGGGAGGTATTGCCGAATGACTATCTATCTGTGTGATAGAAGCCGAGTAGGATACCAGCTATTGTTTAATTGTTTGTCAAGTACTAAAGGCTGGCCACCTTCTGTACTAACTATGCGATATAACAAGTGTTCATGATCATAGTGATCTCTCAACAAATTCCTTTACTTCTATTTGATTGATCAAATTTTGGAGAATAGAAACAACTGAAAAAGGAGTAATAAAATTGTGATAGTATTCGGGATGGGAACACATTCGTGATACTAAGGTTGACGTGGTTATTAAAAGGTTAAAGAACGCTAACGAGCAAAAGTATAACCAGTATAATATTAGAAACGGAAGGTGATAGCGATTACGAACTGGAAAAGAATGGGTATTGAGAAGCAAAAGCTATAATGATTAGAAGCTATGATGAGAGTCTGTGTAATAGACTTGAAAGAATTTGGAATGATCACTTAACGCGGATTAAGCTATCTTACGACAATAGATCATATGTCAGTATTGAGGTATCGCCTTATGAGATCCTTGAGGGAAGACAATGTCGATCTCCCTTATGTTAGGATGAAGTTGTAGAGCGCAAGATGCTCGGACCCGCAGTAGTCCAAAGGACCAAGGATATGATAGATCTAATCAGAGGACGGCTGGTAGTAGCCCAAGATGGACATGATAAGTATGTTGATTTGACACGAAAGGAAAAAGAGTATAAAATAGGGGGCCTAGTAATGTTATAGGTATCCCCTTGGAAACCCTTGAAAAAGGATTGATGAGGTTCGGAAAGAAAGGAAAGCTAAGTCTACAATTTGTTGGACCCTTGGATATATTAAGACGTTTGGGAAGTTAGCATATGAGCTAGCCCTACCCCCGAACCTGTAGCAAGTTCATAACGTGTTCCACGTATCAATGTTAAGGAAGTGTAATTCGGATGCCAGACAAATAGGGGCATATGAGCGCATAGACATGCAACCAGACGTAACCTATATGGAGCAACCAGGAAGGGTTATAGAGTGAAAAGGAACGAGTGCTTAGGAGAAGGGTTATCAAACTAGTAAGAGTTTGATGGTAGAACCACAATGTGGGAAAATTGACTTGAGAGTTAGAAAGTGCAATACTAAGAAAGTATCCCTATTTATTTCTATCTGATTCCGGGACGGAATCCTTTTAAGGAGGGGAGACTGTAATAACCCCAATTTTTGGAAATTTTTGAAACCCTTATGAATAGTGTTTTTGCTGAATGAGAAAACTGTTCATGCCACGCTATGTAGGGGTTCTGTTATTGATCTTATGGGATATTATTAGTACTCTATGTGGTATATAAGTGTATGTAGAGATCGTCAGAATCCAATTCTGAACACTTTGATTTTTCTCGGAAATCCACTAGATACGGAGAGAATTGAGTATAAGGTAACAGGATAAAAATGATTTAAATTAAAGGATTATAAGAGAGGATCATAAAAGGAATACAATATATTGAGAAAGGTTAAGGGAACCTAAGTAATAAGATCCCGGGTATGATCCCTCAAACGATAAACGAGAACGAAAGATAAGCGAACCGTAAAACAAATAAGTGACCAAGAGACAAGCTTGTACAAGAAGCCAGAGATTGTGACATCATCAAACCACAAGGTGTGGACAAGTGGGAGCATTATGACATGTGCAAGGTGACATAGGCATGACAAGAAAGGAAGGAGATGTGGTGACTTTTTAACCACACAAAATCAAGGGCAACTAGGTAATTTACTAAATCAAACACAAAAATCAAACCAACCAAGCCAAGCAAATCATTTTTCATCAAAATCAAAAAGAAACCAAGGCATTGTTCTTCATGCTCTCGGCCAAAACAGAATCAGAACACTAAAACTGCTGTATCTCCTTCATTTCTCACTCAAATATTGTGTTCTATAGCTCATTGGAAAGGTATTGAGATGGCCTACAACTCTTGTTCACAAGTCTCATCCAAATAATCATGGTAAGACTCTCATTTTTACAGTTCTTTAAATCGGACTTTTAGAAACTTCAAAGCCTAACTTTGTGTTCTTGATTTCTTTGGAACGATCAAGCTTGTAGGAGGCTCCCTAAGGCTTCCTAGCAACTTAACACCTCCCAAGGAAGGTAAAAACTTCAAACCCTAGCCTTTACTTTATTTGTTAGTAAGTTTAATGGTTGGTGTTGTGAAATGAGAAGCATGGATTGTGATTATTAGTAGTTTGGTTTGATTTGGAAGTGTTTTTGGTAATTGAAGCTTGATTATAGTTCATAGGTCGTGATTGTGGTTGTTTGAGTTGAAAACCTTGGAGATTATGGACTGATGTGGTATGGTTTAGGTGAAGTTTTGTTGTATTGATGGTTATGAGTTGGTTGGTGGTTAATTGGAGTAGTTTAAACATTGGTAATCGCGTAAACATAGCCGTCGTAACGTCCGATTTTCTTTGGACTGTTTTTGTGCATAACATTAGGACCCGAGAACCCCCTGCTAGATTATGACCACTGCCATGTTTAGATAGCTCATGTTACGAGCTTCGTTTTGATATGTAGTTCGATTCCGATGCACGGTTTAGGAGAAACGACCGTTTCAAGTAACGGCGTTTCACGAACGAAACTTTTCCCCTCGCCTTACTTTGAAACATAGGTTAAAGACCAAAAAGGGTTAATTAATGCATGAAACATTTATGGTAAGTGTGTTAGGCAGTTGGTAAGACACTCGCGAAGGAATCGCCTTAAAACTCGTAAAGGTTAAATTATTAAAAATGGTGGAGCCGAGGGTACTCGAGTGACTTAAGAGAATCAGTAAGCGCAAAACGAGCGTTAGAGTCTGAGTTGGTTAGAGTATAGATTTACAAGTGACTTTGGTTTAATTCCAACTTACTTGTTCTGTATAGGTTACCAGACTCGTCCCGAGCCATTCGTAACCCCCAGTCGCTCAGGCAAGTATTCTATCCGTTATACTGTTGTTGTGATGTATACATTTGTATATGCATGATCTTGCGATAAATGCATATTGGTTAATTAGCAAATGTTGCGATATATTGAAGCATGCTGATATGGTATATATATATGCATGCCTGTCTCATATTCTTGAGTTATATATCTGTTGGTTCAGTTGATAATACCTATGCTAGAGGATAGCGGTAACTTGCATATACCCTTAGTATAGGGACCCAAAGGTGAAAATATTTTCTAAAACCGGGAGTCGAGGATCCCGAGTAGATTTTGTATATATGGATATGGATATATATATATATATATATATATTTATATATATATATGGTTATAGTTTTCCAAACTATTAATCGAATAAGGTTTATTCGATAACTTTAACTTTATTTTATTATTGAATATTATTTCGAATATAATTCGAAGGCGTATGACTCCTTTTATTTATTTATTTGAATATTATTTGAATATTCATTTGAGGACTTATGACTCCTTTTATTTTATTAATGAATATTATTTTGAATATTCATTCGAGGGCTTATGACCCTTTTATTTATTTATCTGAATATTATTTGAATATTCATTCGAGGGCTTATGACTCAGTTTATATTATTTATTGAATATTTTTGAATATTCATTTGAGGATGTATGACTCCTTTATTTTATTTAATGAATATTATTTATAATATTCATTCGAGGTATTATGACTCCACTTATTACTGAAATATATTCCTTATTTTATTAAAGAATAAGGTGTAAATAATCAAACTTATTTTCGATTATTCAAATAAAGATAGTACTTTTATATAAGTATATCTTTGGTTATTTAATATCCATTTCAAGTATAAGTTTTAATACTTCTACTTCGATTATTTTTATAAGGATTATCTTTATGAGAATATTATTTAAATAATAATATTCAGACATTTTCTAAATATAATGGGGACTGATTTACTTCATTAAATCAGCTTTACCCCAAACATTCTTAAAAATGTTTTCGAGTCTTCAAAATGAATTTAAAAGGTAGAGCGGATCCCAAAACTTGTTTTCAAATTCAAGATCTTCCATTTTAAGGGGACTTGAATACTCGCTCAAAAACCTAAGGGATCCGGCTCTGTGGTGTATTTTATATTCGCAACAAGGTTGCTGTTTTGTTAAATGAATCGATTACTTACCCAACACTCGGGAAGTAAAATTCTTGGAACAAGTTAATCCATTAACAGGCATCGCCTGGGAAATATCGGTGAGTTCTCCTTTCCAACTAGATACGACTTCTTGGTGGATCCGTATCAACAAGTTTCTACTTGGGGAAAGGGGGAACGAGCTTTACGTTTCAGAGTCATGGATTTCATCTGAACTAGGAGTGGCGTAAGTGGTCGAGTGGCGCCGGCCCAGCCTTATTATATTGGCCCAAATGGCCTGGAAGTTCCGCTAAGGCGGTCCATTCCTTAGGAGTTCAGTGTTCGGTTGACAAGTAAATCCGACAGGTTCTCCTCTACATGTAGAAAATGGTGGGGTTGCACTACTACGACTGATCATCGTAAGTGGTCTTCTTGGCGCGGCAAACTCCCGTAATGAGTTCATCATCCAATTGGATATTTCTGCAACACTACTCAGACCATTTCGATAGAAAGTCTACGGTTGGGCGATTGTTGAGTGTTGGCAGGGTCAAGTTTTCAAAATGATGTTTGCATCAAATGAAGTATCTCGTAACTTCATTTTATTTTGATGATATTTTAAAGATTTAATCTATTCAAATCTTGTCTTGTAGTCTCATCTATGTGATGAACTGTTGAAAGCTCATTATACTAGCTTCATAAATGATATAAGTATAGTGAAGTATTTGGTAACTTCATCCCTTGTTTCTACTTATATCTAGTAAGTAATTATCTTACTCGTGATAAAAGATTCTAGTAAGTATCCATTTAGATACTTATATTATTGTTATCACTACATATTATCTTGCGAGCTGTAAGGCTCACTCTTGCTTTATTTCTTCATCACACAACAACAGTTAGGAAAGATGGCCAGACTCCAGCAGACCCAGCGCAAGCGCGTGGGAAGCATCCCGCGTCTTCCCGATGATGTTGTGGCTGCTATAGCTGCAGAGGTAGATCTATTGGTAGATCAGGCATTCTATTTTTGAGAATCAAATTATGTATAATTATAACTTTTGGCAGATAATGGCAATTAACTGTAAATTTATCAAGTAATCATTTTGGGTTGTAATAACTTTTAAATTGTGGATTCAAAGACTTGTACTTATTTAAATTTCATCTCTGAGACTATAACGGGTTGTGGTGTGTGTTAGTGTGGGGTCACAGCATAAGGTTATTTATTATTAATTAAGTGAAGTGATATGGTGGAAAGAAAGACCGTGACGACCCGGATCCCCGACCCCGGATCTGGGGGTGTTACATTCTATAACCTTTTAATAACCACGTCAACCTTAGTATCACGAATGTGTTTCCATTCCGCATACTACCACCACTTTATTACTCCTTTTTCAGTTGTTTCTATTTTCCAAAATTTGATCAATCAAATAGAAGTAAAGGAATTTGTTGAGAGATCACTATGATCATGAACACTTGTTATATCGCATAGTTAGTACAGAAGGTGGCCAGCCTTTAGTACTTGACAAGCAATTAAACAATAGCTGGTATCCTACTCGGCTTCTATCACACAGATAGATAGTCATTCGGCAATACCTCCCCTTCTGGAAGGGTTGTTCTTCTCAGCTTACATGAAATGAAAAGAAGAGAAAAGAACGAACTGAAGAGAATTGTATATATGAAAAAATATACTGCCACAAAATATCTGGCTTGGAACCTACCTCTGAACTATAGAGGTTTGTCATAGGAGAACAAAACATATACGTATTTATATCAGCATCAAGTATTATAGCATCGTATATCACATGCCTAAATATTTTTGCTATTCCGTCCATCATTCTATGGACCCAGGCTCTTCCTTGAGCTTATACACAATCACCTTTGAAACTCCCTCGATATCGAAAATCGAACCTGGGATCTCATTCTAGACATCATCGTTACTAGAATTCTATGCTTGCACCGCAACCTTCCTCGTATAATAATACGACTCTCTATCGATAAGAAAGAATAAATATTCACTAGGTAGATACTCTACTTAATTAGTCTATCAATGATAACTTATACACTACCACGACCCGATTAGTGGTACTCAATCTCAACAACCATTCAAATACAACTCTCACGGTTGTAATCAGCTCACCACTCGCAGAATCATTGCTGCCTTACTATGGTCCACCACTGACCTACTGTAGTCATTCATTTTCCATGAAGTCTTAATAGCTAACCATACGGAGTCCATACATCTCGTATCTAATTCTCCTAAGAGTTAACATAACCACCAATCATAATTTATGAAGAACACTCCAAACTCTGACGTACTCTCATGACATGAAGCAGATAAAATTGCAGAAGAGTTTCAATCAAAGCAACGATAGCAGGTTAATACCATTTTTTTTTATCATATGCCTTAAATAGAAGACTTAACTCAAAGGTTCGTCTAGTCCTTTTGGAAACATGGTCCTGGCTTATCCCAAGATAGGACCTCCTAAGATAGATAGCCCGTTCATGGTGATTACACGAATTAAACCTTTACCGAACTACTATTACGGTTGGGTATTGCACAGTCATCAGAAGGAATGTCAATCTTCCAAACCATAATACAACCTTCACAGTTTTAACCATCATCACTGTATTCTTTTGGCACACGCGCCTATAATTATCCACTTACCTTTAAAGTGTCGGCCACCTCTTTGGCCTTTCCTGATAGTAAAATTTCCTTACAGTCAATGTCATTTTAACCACCTCCAAATAAATTTTCTACCTTATTTCCGATCACTGCTTGAGTGAAGATGTTTTCCTTAAAATCAGATGGGAAAAAAAAAATATCACCATTTTTCCATAAGTTATTGCCTCATTCTTTAGAGGCTAATCACTGTCAAAACTGACTCTCAATCATACTTAGAACATTTTTTTTTTCTTAAATCCTAATTGCCCTGAACAATTTCGACCATTACTGGTTCGATCCATACTTTCTCGTGGTTTAACACGTGCCCCACTTGGCATCATTATAATTACGTCATATTTCCTTTATCCACATTTCTATTCTTGAGAATTTTGAATATTACCTTTTTCCTTATAAAACCTCTAAGGTTATCCTTCAATCGTTCCTCCTGTATTCCCTAGATACAGGGCATATCACAATACCATTTACTAATAGTAGAACCATTGTCTATATACTTCTGCAAAATTTCTCCACTGATTCTTAAAGGTTGTTGTTACCTTAACCCTTTCCCAATCATACTGTCAAAACTCATACTGTCCCTATTAAGGGTGACATGCCAACCTTTATGCAGTCCCCTAGGATTCATTTTAAGTTACCAATGTTCTATCCTTAATTCCACCTTTAAAAGGTACATGCATCCTTCCATGGATAAATCAAGTCATATATCCTTGATAGATTATCTTATTCATCATTCCCACCTCGATAGTCTATACCTAACTTCATAATAGCATCCTTATTCAAATTGAGGTCAATCCATATGGCCTCCAAAAGATAACAATGGTCATCCGCTTTTCTTTCCTGATTTGGTAATGATCACATGGATGATCTGGAAGATATTGGTCGTGTTCAACGTGAACTTCTTCTTAATAAATCCTTATTTACTTTTGTTGTTTATCTCAACAGTCATCTCAATGTTGGGATATCTTTCATACCTGGCGTCTCCCTTCCTGGGTATCAAGCCACCGGTCTTACACTTCACATTCTTGAAGGTCACTTCCTTCATCCAATTTTCTTAATTTCTTACTTTCTTGTCTCCTCAGTCTATCCGCGTCTCATTATTTATCCTTCGAACTATCTCAAGGTTTCTTCGAATCCTCCCAACTTACAGGGAATAAAATATATGTATCTCTTATGCCTTCCACCATCAATTTAACTCATGGTGAATCACCCTCATCCTGATGATTACATACTTTTCTATTTCTATTGCTACGAGTCTTTAGGGTTTCCCTATACCCAACTCCCTTATCATTCCTCAAACTCTATTGCCGTTATATTCCTTTCCACTTCAATTTCTTTTAATTTTCCTTTCTCTTATCATTATTTCATGAACCAACACAACATAAACATTGATTTCAAACATCCCGTCATTCTGGATTCGTGTCCTCAGAACGAATCTTGATAACTTTTACAACTTAGATTCATAATTCATCATACTCGTCCGCCTTTGTTCTGGCTCTAAAGCTTTTACACTATCTCCATAACCTTGGGAATTACTTTCCCGAAAACAATTGACTGAACTTAAATCAGTTTATTCTAACCTCTGGCTCCGTGCCTTTCTTGGTCTTTCACCAATGGGTGGTCTCTTTCTTAGAAGGGTAAGTGACAAAAACAGTCTTTTGTGGTTCGTCAATCATTCAGAATCTCAAATGATTCCTCTATTTCCTTTAGCCAGGCTCTTGCCTCGACTAGGTCAACCTGTTCCCTGGGAACTCTGAGAGCTTAGCGACTTAGTACACGGTTTTTTCTCCGATACTGAGTCGGGATACATTATGGATATTTTCACATACTTTAATCCATATTGATATTTTAATTTGAACCGAGCCATATTTCGCGGAATTCGGACGAGAAACCGAGTAGATTTGGCTGAAATGGAGTTTTCGGTGAAAACTCAAAGGGGTTAGTACACGGTTTTATCTCCGATACTGAGTCGGGATGCATTATTGATATTTTCACATACTTTAATCCATATTGATAATTTAGAACCGAGCCATATTTCGCGGAATTCGGACGAGAAACCGAGTAGATTTGGCTGAAATGGAGTTTTCGGTGAAAACTCAAAGAGGTTAGTATACGGTTTTTTCTCCGATACTGAGTCGGGATACATTATGGATATTTTCACATACTTTAATCCATATTGATATTTTAATTTGAACCGAGCCATATTTCGCGGAATTCGGACGAGAAACCGAGTAGATTTGGCTGAAATGGAGTTTTCGGTGAAAACTCAAAGGGGTTAGTACACGGTTTTATCTCCGATACTGAGTCGGGATGCATTATTGATATTTTCACATACTTTAATCCATATTGATAATTTAGAACCGAGCCATATTTCGCGGAATTCGGACGAGAAACCGAGTAGATTTGGCTGAAATGGAGTTTTCGGTGAAAACTCAAAGAGGTTAGTATACGGTTTTTTCTCCGATACTGAGTCGGGATGCATTGTGGATATTTTCACATACTTTAATCCATATTGATATTTTAATTTGAACCGAGCCATATTTTACGGAATTCGGACGAGAAACCGAGTAAATTTGGCTGAAATGGAGTTTTCGGTGAAAACTCAAAGGGGTTAGTACACGGTTTTTTCTCCGATACTGAGTCGGGATGCATTATTGATATTTTCACATACTTTAATCCATGTTGATATTTTAATTTGAACCGGGCCATATTTCACGGAATTCGGACGAGAAACTGAGTAGATTTGGCTGAAATGGAGTTTTCGGTGAAAACTCAAAGGGGTTAGTACACGGTTTTTTCTCCGATACTGAGTCGGGATGCATTATGGATATTTTCTAATACCTTAATCTATATTGATATTTTAATTTGAACCGAGCCATATTTCGCGGAATTCGGACGAGAAATTGAGTAGATTTGGCTGAAATGGAATTTTTGGTGAAAACTCAAAGGGGTTAGTACACGGTTTTTTCTCCGATACTGAGTGGGGATGAATTATGGATATTTTCTAATACTTCAATCCATATTGATATTTTAAATTGAACCGAGCCATATTTTGCGGAATTCGGACGAGAAACTGAGTAGATTTGGCTGAAATGGAGTTTTCGGTAAAAACTCAAAGGGGTTAGTACACGGTTTTTTCTTCGATACTGAGTCGGGATGCATTATGGATATTTTATAATACCTTAATCTATATTGATATTTTAATTTGAACCGAGCCATATTTCGCGGAATTCGGACGAGAAATTGAGTAGATTTGGCTGAAATGGAGTTTTCGGTGAAAACTCAAAGGGGTTAGTACACGGTTTTTTCTCCGATACTGAGTCGGGATACATTATGGATATTTTCACATACTTTAATCCATATTGATATTTTAATTTGAACCGAGCCACTATTTCGCGGAATTCGGACGAGAAACTGAGTAGATTTGGCTGAAATGGAGTTTTCGGTGAAAACTCAAAGGGGTTAGTACACGGTTTTTTCTCCGATACTGAGTCGGGATGCATTATGAATATTTTCTAATACCTTAATCTATATTGATATTTTAATTTGAACCGAGCCATATTTCGCGGAATTCGGACGAGAAATTGAGTAGATTTGGCTGAAATGGAGTTTTCGGTGAAAACTCAAAGGGGTTAGTACACGGTTTTTTCTCCGATACTGAGTCAGGATGCATTATGGATATTTTCTAATACTTCAATCCATATTGATATTTTAAATTGAACCGAGCCATATTTCGCGGAATTCGGACGAGAAACCGAGTAGATTTGGCTGAAATGGAGTTTTCGGTGAAAACTCAAAGGGGTTAGTACACGGTTTTTTCTCCGATACTGAGTCGGGATAAATTATGGATATTTTCACATACTTTAATCCATATTAACCGGGTAAATTTGGCTGAAATGGAGTTTTCGGTGAAAACTCAAAGGGGTTAGTACACGGTTTTTGCTCCGATACTGAGTCGGGATGCATTATGGATATTTTAACATAATTTAATCCATATTGATATTTTAATTTGAATCGAGCCATATTTCACGGAATTCGGACGAGAAACTGAGTAGATTTGGCTGAAAGGAAGTTTTCGGTGAAAACTCAAAGGGGTTAGTACACGGTTTTTTCTCCGATACTGAGTCGGGATGCATTATGGATATTTTCTAATACTTCAATCCATATTGATATTTTAATTTGAACCGAGCCATATTTCACGGAATTCGGACGAGAAACCGAGTAAATTTGGCTGAAATGGAGTTTTCGGTGAAAACTCAAAGGGGTTAGTACACGGTTTTTTCTCCGATACTGAGTCGGGATGCATTATTGATATTTTCACATACTTTAATCCATGTTGATATTTTAATTTGAACCGGGCCATATTTCACGGAATTCGGACGAGAAACTGAGTAGATTTGGCTGAAATGGAGTTTTCGGTGAAAACTCAAAGGGGTTAGTACACGGTTTTTTCTCCGATACTGAGTCGGGATGCATTATGGATATTTTCTAATACCTTAATCTATATTGATATTTTAATTTGAACCGAGCCATATTTCGCGGAATTCGGACGAGAAATTGAGTAGATTTGGCTGAAATGGAATTTTTGGTGAAAACTCAAAGGGGTTAGTACACGGTTTTTTCTCCGATACTGAGTCGGGATGCATTATGGATATTTTCTAATACTTCAATCCATATTGATATTTTAAATTGAACCGAGCCATATTTTGCGGAATTCGGACGAGAAACTGAGTAGATTTGGCTGAAATGGAGTTTTCGGTGAAAACTCAAAGGGGTTAGTACACGGTTTTTTCTCCGATACTGAGTCGGGATGCATTATGGATATTTTATAATACCTTAATCTATATTGATATTTTAATTTGAACCGAGCCATATTTCGCGGAATTCGGACGAGAAATTGAGTAGATTTGGCTGAAATGGAGTTTTCGGTGAAAACTCAAAGGGGTTAGTACACGGTTTTTTCTCCGATACTGAGTCGGGATACATTATGGATATTTTCACATACTTTAATCCATATTGATATTTTAATTTGAACCGAGCCATATTTCGCGGAATTCGGACGAGAAACTGAGTAGATTTGGCTGAAATGGAGTTTTCGGTGAAAACTCAAAGGGGTTAGTACACGGTTTTTTCTCCGATACTGAGTCGGGATGCATTATGGATATTTTCTAATACCTTAATCTATATTGATATTTTAATTTGAACCGAGCCATATTTCGCGGAATTCGGACGAGAAATTGAGTAGATTTGGCTGAAATGGAGTTTTCGGTGAAAACTCAAAGGGGTTAGTACACGGTTTTTTCTCCGATACTGAGTCAGGATGCATTATGGATATTTTCTAATACTTCAATCCATATTGATATTTTAATTGAACCGAGCCATATTTCGCGGAATTCGGACGAGAAACCGAGTAGATTTGGCTGAAATGGAGTTTTCGGTGAAAACTCAAAGGGGTTAGTACACGGTTTTTTCTCCGATACTGAGTCGGGATGCATTATGGATATTTTCACATACTTTAATCCATATTGATATTTTAATTTGAACCGAGCCATATTTCGCGGAATTCGGACGAGAAACTGAGTAGATTTGGCTGAAATGGAGTTTTCGGTGAAAACTCAAAGGGGTTAGTACACGGTTTTTTCTCCGATACTGAGTCGGGATGCATTATGGATATTTTCACATACTTTAATCCATATTGATATTTTAATTTGAACCGAGCCATATTTCGCGGAATTCGGACGAGAAACTGAGTAGATTTGGCTGAAATGGAGTTTTCGGTGAAAACTCAAAGTGGTTAGTACACGGTTTTTTTCTCCGATACTGAGTCGGGATGCATTATGGATATTTTCACATACTTTAATCCATATTGATATTTTAATTTGAACCGAGCCATATTTCGCGGAATTCGGACGAGAAACTGAGTAGATTTGGCTGAAATGGAGTTTTCGGTGAAAACTCAAAGGGGTTAGTACACGGTTTTTTCTCCGATACTGAGTCGGGATGCATTATGGATATTTTCACATACTTTAATCCATATTGATATTTTAATTTGAACCGAGCCATATTTCGCGGAATTCGGACGAGAAACTGAGTAGATTTGGCTGAAATGGAGTTTTCGGTGAAAACTCAAAGGGGTTAGTACACGGTTTTTTCTCCGATACTGAGTCGGGATGCATTATGGATATTTTCACATACTTTAATCCATATTGATATTTTAATTTGAACCGAGCCATATTTCGCGGAATTCGGACGAGAAACTGAGTAGATTTGGCTGAAATGGAGTTTTCGGTGAAAACTCAAAGGGGTTAGTACACGGTTTTTTCTCCGATACTGAGTCGGGATGCATTATGGATATTTTCACATACTTTAATCCATATTGATATTTTAATTTGAACCGAGCCATATTTCGCGGAATTCGGACGAGAAACCGAGTAGATTTGGCTGAAATGGAGTTTTCGGTGAAAACTCAAAGGGGTTAGTACACGGTTTTTTCTCCGATACTGAGTCGGGATGCATTATGGATATTTTCACATACTTTAATCCATATTGATATTTAATTAGAACCGAGCCATATTTCGCGGAATTCGGACGAGAAACCGAGTAGATTTGGCTGAAATGGAGTTTTCGGTGAAAACTCAAAGAGGTTAGTATACGGTTTTTTCTCCGATACTGAGTCGGGATGCATTATGGATATTTTCACATACTTTAATCCATATTGATATTTTAATTTGAACCGAGCCATATTTCGCGGAATTCGGACGAGAAACCGAGTAGATTTGGCTGAAATGGAGTTTTCGGTGAAAACTCAAAGGGGTTAGTACACGGTTTTTTCTCCGATACTGAGTCGGGATGCATTATGGATATTTTCACATACTTTAATCCATATTGATATTTTAATTTGAACCGAGCCATATTTCGCGGAATTCGGACGAGAAACTGAGTAGATTTGGCTGAAATGGAGTTTTCGGTGAAAACTCAAAGGGGTTAGTACACGGTTTTTTCTCCGATACTGAGTCGGGATGCATTATGGATATTTTCTAATACTCTAATCCATATTGATATTTTAATTTGAACCGAGCCATATTTCGCGGAATTCGGACGAGAAACCGAGTAGATTTGGCTGAAATGGAGTTTTCGGTGAAAACTCAAAGGGGTTAGTACACGGTTTTTTCTCCGATACTGAGTCGGGATGCATTATGGATATTTTCACATACTCTAATCCATATTGATATTTTAATTTGAACCGAGCCATATTTCGCGGAATTCGGACGAGAAACTGAGTAGATTTGGCTGAAATGGAGTTTTTCGGTGAAAACTCAAAGGGGTTAGTACACGGTTTTTTCTCCGATACTGAGTCGGGATGCATTATGGATATTTTCACATACTTTAATCCATATTGATATTTTAATTAGAACCGAGCCATATTTCACGGAATTCGGACGAGAAACCGAGTAGATTTGGCTGAAATGGAGTTTTCGGTGAAAACTCAAAGGGGTTAGTACACGGTTTTTTCTCCGATACTGAGTCGGGATGCATTATGGATATTTTCATAATACTTTAATCCATATTGATATTTTAATTGAACCGAGCCATATTTCGCGGAATTCGGACGAGAAACTGAGTAGATTTGGCTGAAATGGAGTTTTCGGTGAAAACTCAAAGGGGTTAGTACACGGTTTTTTCTCCGATACTGAGTCGGGATGCATTATGGATATTTTCTAATACCTTAATCTATATTGATATTTTAATTTGAACCGAGCCATATTTCGCGGAATTCGGACGAGAAACCGAGTAGATTTGGCTGAAATGGAGTTTTCGGTGAAAACTCAAAGGGGTTAGTACACGGTTTTTTCTCCGATACTGAGTCGGGATGCATTATGGATATTTTATAATACCTTAATCTATATTGATATTTTAATTTGAACCGAGCCATATTTCGCGGAATTCGGACGAGAAACTGAGTAGATTTGGCTGAAATGGAGTTTTCGGTGAAAACTCAAAGGGGTTAGTACACGGTTTTTTCTCCGATACTGAGTCGGGATGCATTATGGATATTTTCATATACTTTAATCCATATTGATATTTTAATTTGAACCGAGCCATATTTCGCGGAATTCGGACGAGAAACTGAGTAGATTTGGCTGAAATGGAGTTTTCGGTGAAAACTCAAAGGGGTTAGTACACGGTTTTTTCTCCGATACTGAGTCGGGATGCATTATGGATATTTTCACATACTTTAATCCATATTGATATTTTAATTTGAACCGAGCCATATTTCGCGGAATTCGGACGAGAAACTGAGTAGATTTGGCTGAAATGGAGTTTTCGGTGAAAACTCAAAGGGGTTAGTACACGGTTTTTTCTCCGATACTGAGTCGGGATGCATTATGGATATTTTCACATACTTTAATCCATATTGATATTTTAATTTGAACCGAGCCATATTTCGCGGAATTCGGACGAGAAACCGAGTAGATTTGGCTGAAATGGAGTTTTCGGTGAAAACTCAAAGGGGTTAGTACACGGTTTTTTCTCCGATACTGAGTCGGGATGCATTATGGATATTTTCACATACTTTAATCCATATTGATATTTTAATTTGAACCGAGCCATATTTCGCGGAATTCGGACGAGAAACTGAGTAGATTGGCTGAAATGGAGTTTTCGGTGAAAACTCAAAGGGGTTAGTACACGGTTTTTTCTCCGATACTGAGTCGGGATGCATTATGGATATTTTCACATACTTTAATCCATATTGATATTTTAATTTGAACCGAGCCATATTTCGCGGAATTCGGACGAGAAACTGAGTAGATTTGGCTGAAATGGAGTTTTCGGTGAAAACTCAAAGGGGTTAGTACACGGTTTTTTCTCCGATACTGAGTCGGGATGCATTATGGATATTTTCACATACTTTAATCCATATTGATATTTTAATTTGAACCGAGCCATATTTCGCGGAATTCGGACGAGAAACCGAGTAGATTTGGCTGAAATGGAGTTTTCGGTGAAAACTCAAAGGGGTTAGTACACGGTTTTTTCTCCGATACTGAGTCGGGATGCATTATGGATATTTTCACATACTTTAATCCATATTGATATTTTAATTTGAACCGAGCCATATTTCGCGGAATTCGGACGAGAAACTGAGTAGATTTGGCTGAAATGGAGTTTTCGGTGAAAACTCAAAGGGGTTAGTACACGGTTTTTTCTCCGATACTGAGTCGGGATGCATTATGGATATTTTCACATACTTTAATCCATATTGATATTTTAATTTGAACCGAGCCATATTTCGCGGAATTCGGACGAGAAACTGAGTAGATTTGGCTGAAATGGAGTTTTCGGTGAAAACTCAAAGGGGTTAGTACACGGTTTTTTCTCCGATACTGAGTCGGGATGCATTATGGATATTTTCACATACTTTAATCCATATTGATATTTTAATTTGAACCGAGCCATATTTCGCGGAATTCGGACGAGAAACCGAGTAGATTTGGCTGAAATGGAGTTTTCGGTGAAAACTCAAAGGGGTTAGTACACGGTTTTTATCTCCGATACTGAGTCGGGATGCATTATGGATATTTTCACATACTTTAATCCATATTGATATTTTAATTAGAACCGAGCCATATTTCGCGGAATTCGGACGAGAAACCGAGTAGATTTGGCTGAAATGGAGTTTTCGGTGAAAACTCAAAGGGGTTAGTACACGGTTTTTTCTCCGATACTGAGTCGGGATGCATTATGGATATTTTCACATACTTTAATCCATATTGATATTTTAATTTGAACCGAGCCATATTTCGCGGAATTCGGACGAGAAACCGAGTAGATTTGGCTGAAATGGAGTTTTCGGTGAAAACTCAAAGGGGTTAGTACACGGTTTTTTCTCCGATACTGAGTCGGGATGCATTATGGATATTTTCACATACTTTAATCCATATTGATATTTTAATTTGAACCGAGCCATATTTCGCGGAATTCGGACGAGAAACTGAGTAGATTTGGCTGAAATGGAGTTTTCGGTGAAAACTCAAAGGGGTTAGTACACGGTTTTTTCTCCGATACTGAGTCGGGATGCATTATGGATATTTTCTACATACTTTAATCCATATTGATATTTTAATTTGAACCGAGCCATATTTCGCGGAATTCGGACGAGAAACCGAGTAGATTTGGCTGAAATGGAGTTTTCGGTGAAAACTCAAAGGGGTTAGTACACTGTTTTTTCTCCGATACTGAGTCGGGATGCATTATGGATATTTTCACATACTCTAATCCATATTGATATTTTAATTTGAACCGAGCCATATTTCGCGGAATTCGGACGAGAAACCGAGTAGATTTGGCTGAAATGGAGTTTTCGGTGAAAACTCAAAGGGGTTAGTACACGGTTTTTTCTCCGATACTGAGTCGGGATGCATTATGGATATTTTCACATACTTTAATCCTTATTGATATTTTAATTAGAACCGAGCCATATTTCGCGGAATTCGGACGAGAAACCGAGTAGATTTAGGCTTAAATGGATGTTTTCGGTGAAAACTCAAAGAGGTTAGTATACGGTTTTTTTCTCCGATACTGAGTCGGGATGCATTATGGATATTTTATAATACTTTAATCCATATTATATTTTAAATTGAACCGAGCCATATTTCGCGGAATTCGGACGAGAAACTGAGTAGATTTGGCTGAAATGGAGTTTTCGGTGAAAACTCAAAGGGGTTAGTACACGGTTTTTTCTCCGATACTGAGTCGGGATGCATTATGGATATTTTCTAATACTCTAATCCATATTGATATTTTAATTTGAACCGAGCCATATTTCACGGAATTCGGACGAGAAACTGAGTAGATTTGGCTGAAATGGAGTTTTCGGTGAAAACTCAAAGGGGTTAGTACACGGTTTTTTCTCCGATACTGAGTCGGGATGCATTATGGATATTTTCTACATACTCTAATCCATATTGATATTTTAATTTGAACCGAGCCATATTTCGCGGAATTCGGACGAGAAACCGAGTAGATTTGGCTGAAATGGAGTTTTCGGTGAAAACTCAAAGGGGTTAGTACACGGTTTTTTCTCCGATACTGAGTCGGGATGCATTATGGATATTTTCACATACTCTAATCCATATTGATATTTTAATTTGAACCGAGCCATATTTCGCGGAATTCGGACGAGAAACCGAGTAGATTTGGCTGAAATGGAGTTTTCGGTGAAAACTCAAAGGGGTTAGTACACGGTTTTTTCTCCGATACTGAGTCGGGATGCATTATGGATATTTTCACATACTTTAATCCATATTGATATTTTAATTTGAACCGAGCCATATTTCACGGAATTCGGACGAGAAACCGAGTAGATTTGGCTGAAATGGAGTTTTCGGTGAAAACTCAAAGGGGTTAGTACACGGTTTTTTCTCCGATACTGAGTCGGGATGCATTATGGATATTTTCACATACTTTAATGCATATTGATATTTTAATTGAACCGAGCAATATTTCGCGGAATTCGGACGAGAAACTGAGTAGATTTGGCTGAAATGGAGTTTTCGGTGAAAACTCAAAGGGGTTAGTACACGGTTTTTTTCTCCGATACTGAGTCGGGATGCATTATGGATATTTTCTACATACCTTAATCCATATTGATATTTTAATTTGAACCGAGCCATATTTCGCGGAATTCGGACGAGAAACTGAGTAGATTTGGCTGAAATGGAGTTTTCGGTGAAAACTCAAAGGGGTTAGTACACAGGTTTTTTCTCCGATACTGAGTCGGGATGCATTATGGATATTTTCTAATACTTCAATCCATATTGATATTTTAAATTGAACCGAGCCATATTTCGCGGAATTCGGACGAGAAACCGAGTAGATTTGGCTGAAATGGAGTTTTCGGTGAAAACTCAAAGGGGTTAGTACACGGTTTTTTCTCCGATACTGAGTCGGGATACATTATGGATATTTTCATATACTTTAATCCATATTGATATTTTAATTTGAACCGAGCCATATTTCGCGGAATTCGGACGAGAAACCGAGTAGATTTGGCTGAAATGGAGTTTTCGGTGAAAACTCAAAGGGGTTAGTACACAGTTTTATCTCCGATACTGAGTCGGGATGCATTATTGATATTTTCACATACTTTAATCCATATTGATAATTTAATTAGAACCGAGCCATATTTCGCGGAATTCGGACGAGAAACCGAGTAGATTTGGCTGAAATGGAGTTTTCAGTGAAAACTCAAAGAGGTTAGTATATGGTTTTTTCTTCGATACTGAGTCGGGATGCATTGTGGATATTTTCACATACTTTAATCCATATTGATATTTTAATTTGAACCGAGCCATATTTTACGGAATTCGGACGAGAAACCGAGTAAATTTGGCTGAAATGGAGTTTTCGGTGAAAACTCAAAGGGGTTAGTACACGATTTTTTCTCCGATACTGAGTCGGGATGCATTATTGATATTTTCACATACTTTAATCCATGTTGATATTTTAATTTGAACCGGGCCATATTTCACGGAATTCGGACGAGAAACCGAGTAGATTTGGCTGAAATGGAGTTTTTGGTGAAAACTCAAAGGGGTTAGTACACGGTTTTTTCTCCGATACTGAGTCGGGATGCATTATGGATATTTTCACATACTTTAATCCATATTGATATTTTAATTAGAACCGAGCCATATTTCGCGGAATTCGGACGAGAAACCGAGTAGATTTAGCTTAAATGATGTTTTCGGTGAAAACTCAAAGAGGTTAGTATACGGTTTTTTCTCCGATACTGAGTCGGGATGCATTATGGATATTTTATAATATTGTAATCCATATTAATATTTTAAATTGAACCGAGACATATTTCGCGGAATTCGGACGAGAAACTGAGTAGATTTGGCTGAAATGGAGTTTTCGGTGAAAACTCAAAGGGGTTAGTACACGGTTTTTTCTCCGATACTGAGTCGGGATGCATTATGGATATTTTTTAATACCTTAATCTATATTGATATTTTAATTTGAACTGAGCCATATTTCGCGGAATTTGGACGAGAAATTGAGTAGATTTGGCTGAAATGGAGTTTTCGGTGAAAACTCAAAGGGGTATGTACACGGTTTTTTCTCCGATACTGAGTCGGGATGCATTATGGATATTTTCTAATACTGCAATCCATATTGATATTTTAAATTGAACCGAGCCATATTTCGCGGAATTCGGACGAGAAACCGAGTAGATTTGGCTGAAATGGAGTTTTCGGTGAAAACTCAAAGGGGTTAGTACACGGTTTTTTCTCCGATACTGAGTCGGGATACATTATGGATATTTTCACATACTTTAATCCATATTGATATTTTAATTTGAACCGAGCCATATTTCGCGGAATTCGGACGAGAAACCGAGTAGATTTGGCTGAAATGGAGTTTTCGGTGAAAACTCAAAGAGGTTAGTACACGGTTTTATCTCCAATACTGAGTCGGGATGCATTATTGATATTTTCACATACTTTAATCCATATTGATAATTTAATTAGAACCGAGCCATATTTCGCGGAATTCGGACGAGAAACCGAGTAGATTTGGCTGAAATGGAGTTTTCAGTGAAAACTCAAAGAGGTTAGTATACGGTTTTTTCTCCGATACTGAGTCGGGATGCATTGTGGATATTTTCATATACTTTAATCCATATTGATATTTTAATTTGAACCGAGCCATATTTTACGGAATTCGGACGAGAAACCGAGTAAATTTGGCTGAAATGGAGTTTTCGGTGAAAACTCAAAGGGGTTAGTACACGGTTTTTTCTCCGATACTGAATCGGGATGCATTATTGATATTTTCACATACTTTAATCCATGTTGATATTTTAATTTGAACCGGGCCATATTTCACGAAATTCGGACGAGAAACTGAGTAGATTTGGCTGAAATGGAGTTTTCGGTGAAAACTCAAAGGGGTTAGTACACGGTTTTTTCTCCGATACTGAGTCGGGATGCATTATGGATATTTTATAATACTCTAATCCATATTGATATTTTAATTTGAACCGAGCCATATTTCACGGAATTCGGACGAGAAACCGAGTAGATTTGGCTGAAATGGAGTTTTCGGTGAAAACTCAAAGGGGTTATGTAACACCCCCAGATCCGGGGTCGGGGATCCGGGTCGTCACGGTCTTTCTTTCCACAATATCACTTCACTTAATTAATAATAACCAACCTTATGCTGTGACCCCACACTAACATACACCACAACCCGTTATAGTCTCAGAGATGAAATTCAAATAAGTACAAGTCTTTGAATCCACAATTTAAAAGTTATTACATCCCAAAACGATTACTTGATAAATTTACAGTTAATTGCCATTATCTGCCACAAGTTATAATTATACATAATTGATTCTCAAAAGCAAATGGTCTAATCTACAATAGATCTACCCCTGCAGCTATAGCAGCTACGACATCAACGGGAAGACGCGGGACGCTTCCCACGCGCTTGCGCTGGGTCTGCTGGGGTCTGGCCATCTTTCCTAACTGTTGTTGTGGGATGAAGAAATAAAGCAAGGGTGAGCAGCAAGCCCACCAAAATAATATGTATAATGATTTACAATATATGAGCCTACTCATAATACTCATGAAAGTCTTGGTCAAAAGAAATGAACCAAGTTCGATATCTTAATGCGATGAAGTCGCAAAATATTCAGTATATATACATATATACTTTTCAAAATATTGGAAGTCCTCTTCCATGCATAATATACACAAAGTCCCAGTGTATAACTGTATATAAAAAAAATATATCGTTGCAAGGTGATCTCATATATCTAACCTTGTCTCCACGTTTTTCTGAAAATCTTTGTCATTCATAAGACAATTATTAATTAGATATAAGTTCTAAAGATGAAGTTACCAAATACTTCACTACATTTATATCATTCCCAATACTACTTGAACTACCACCGTTCAAGTTATAATCAATTTCAAAAGTTCATCCCACTGATGAGACCACAAGATAAGACTTGAATAGATTCAATCTTTGAAAGATTATTGAATGAAAAAGTTATGAGATACTTTATTTAGTCCCGATATATATATAACCACATATATATATCCCTTTAAACATTTCCTGGAACCTCTGTTATGTGAAGTATGAACAGAGTTCGAAACATCCAATGAATTTTGGAAAGGAAAAGAATTTTGGCATAAACCCGATATCTCGCTGATCAGGCAAAGATACCAATAAGTAACCTTTTCTACTAGTAGATGGACGAATTCCCCACTGGTCATCACCCTGGTCATAATTAAGACCTATGCTGGACTGCCACTCAGCCACCTATGCATTTGATGGACTCCCACTGAGCCACTTACACAATAATAGACCGTACCTCGGCCTGTCGCTTATGCCGACTCAATGAGAGGGGCTTACTTCCCGAACGCTGGGCAAGTAATCAATTCATTTACCAAATCTGCAACCTTGTTGCGAATGTAAATACACCACAGAGCCGGATTTCCCAGGTTTTGAGCGAGTATTTAAATCCCCTTTAAAAAGGAAGATCTTAAATATAAAAATGAGTTTTGGGATCCGCTCTGACTTTTAAAAATCATTTTGAAGACTCGAAAACACTTTAAAGAGTGTTTGGAGTAAGGCTGATTTAATGAAGTAAATCAGTCCCCAGAATATTAGAAAATATCTGAATATTATTAATTAAATAATATTCCCATACAGAATAGTCTTTATAAAAATAATTGAAGTAGAAGTATTAAAATTTATACTTGAAACGAGTATTAAACAACCAAAGATATACTTATATGAAAGTATTATCTTTATTTGAATAATCGAAAATAAGTTTGATTATCGACATCTTATTCTTTAATAAAATAAAGAATATATCTCAGCAAATAATCGGAGTCATAGATCCTCAAATGAATATTCAAATAATATTCAATAAATAAAATAAGCTGAGTCATAATACCTCGAATGAATATTATAAATAATATTCATTAAATAAAATAAAGGAGTCATAAGTCCTCCGATGAATATTCAAATCATATTGAAATAATAAAATAAACTGAGTCATAACCCTCGAATGAATATTCAAATAATATTCATTAAATAATATAAAAGAGTCATAAGTCCTCGAATGAATATTCAAAATAATATTCATTAAATAATATAAAAGAGTCATAAGTCCTCGAATGAATATTCAAAATAATATTCATTAAATAATATAAAAGAGTCATAAGTCCTCGAATGAATATTCAAAATAATATTCATTAAATATAAAGGAGTCATACGCCTTCGAATAATATTCGAAATAATACTCGATAATAAAATAAAGTTTAAAGTTATCGAATAAACCTTATTCGATTAATAGTTTGGAAAAACTATAACCATATATATATATAAATATATATATATATATATATATATATCCATATCCCTATAAACTCTACTCGGGATCCTCGACTCCCGGTTTTAGAAAATATTTTCACCTTTGGGTCCCTATACTAAGGGTATATGCAAGTTACCGCTATCCTCTAGCATAGGTATTATCAACTGAACCAACAGATATATATTGAAAGAATATGAAACAGGCATGCATATATATACCATAGCAGCATGCTTCAATATATTGCAACATTTGCTAATATAAACATCATGCATCTATCGCAAGATAATGCATATACATATATACATCACAACAACAGTATAACGGGTAGAAAACTTGCCTGAGCGACTGGGGGTTACGAATGGCTCGGGACGAGTCTGGTAACCTATAAACAACAAGTAAGTTGGAATTAAACCAAAGTCACTTGTAAATCTATACTTTAACTAACTTAGACTCTAACGCTTGTTTTGCGCTCACTGATTCGCTTAAGTCACTCGGGTACCCTCGGCTCCACCATTTTTAATAATTTAACCTTTACGAGTTTTAAAGCGATTCCTTCGCGAGTGACTTACCAACTGCCTAAAACACTTACCATAAATGTTTCATGCATTAATTAACCCTTTTTGGTCTTTAACCTACATTTCAAAGTAAGGCGAGGGGAAAAAGTTTCGTTCGCGAAACGCCGTTACTTGAAACGGTCGTTTCTCCTAAACCGTAAATCGGAATCGAACGAACTACATATCAACACGAAGCTCGTAACATGAGCTATCTAAACATGGCAGTGGTCATAATCTAGCAGGGGGTTCTCGGGTCCTAATGCTATGCACAAAAACAGTCCAAAGAAAATCGGACGTTACGACGGCTATGTTTACGCGATTTCCAATATTTTTAAACCATTCAAACCCATTCCAAATCAACCCCAAATCCAACCTCAATCCATCATACAACAAACATCCATCCTTATCACATCATAACAATCCCAACAAATCCACATTAACCATTTATACTATTCTTTATCATGAATTTAAACTACACTTAAGTTCATTAATCAACAACCAAGATTTACAACTTCAAAAACAACCCAAAACCCATTAATCTCTACATACACAATCATCAAGCCTCTCATGAACTCTAATACTCATTTTATGCTCTTAACTTTCAATAACAAAGCTTGGTTAAGAGATTATACCTTCCTTGGAGAGTGGAGAATCAAGGGGATGGCTTGGAATCATCTTTAAAGCCCTTATCCAAGCTTAATCTAAACAAAACTTCAAGAACATAAATTTTAGTTCTTGAAAACACTATTCACCATCTTCTTTGATGATTTATAGAAAAAGATTGGCTTGGATTTAGAAGCTTAAACTTATAGGAAGTATGTAACTATCCATGGGGAAGCTTAGATAATTACCTTGCTAAATAATAAGTGGAGGAGCTTGAACTTCCATTTTTTAAAAAGAGAACCCGAGAGCTTCATGAAGAAGAAGAAGAATTTTTGTGTTTTGCCTTGTCTTGATCTTTTGGTTGGTTGATTTGGTTTTGTTTTTGATTTAGTAAAGTACCTTCTTGCCCTTGGATTTGTGTGGTTACAAAGCCACCACACCTCCTCCTTCCCATGTCATGCTTATCTCATCCACATGATGTCATCCTTCCTTCCTTGTCCTCTTTCTATTGGTTGGATGACATCATTCCCACTAATCCCTTTGATTAACTTCCTAATCGTTTGCCTAATGACCGCTGATCTGTTATACGGTTCGCTTAACTTTCGTTCTCGTTTATCGTTTGAGGGATCATACCCGGGATCTTATTACTTAGGTTCCCTTAACCTTTCTCAATATATTATATTCCTTTTATGATCCTCTCCTATAATCCTTTAATTTCAATCCTTTTTATCCTGTTACCTTATACTCAATTCTCTCCGTATCTTGTGGATTTCCGGGAAAAATCAAAGTGTTCGGAATTGGATTCTGACGATCTTTACATACACTTATATACTTCATAGAGTACTAATAATATCCCATAAGATCAATAACAGAACCCCTACATAGCGTGGCATGAAAAGTTTTCTCGTTCAGCAAAAATACTATTCATAAGGGTTTCAAAATTTCTCAAAAATTGGGGTTATTACAGTCTCCCCTCCTTAAAAGGATTCCGTCCCGGAATCAGATAGAAAACAAATGGGGATACTTTCTTAGCATTGTGCCTTCTAACTCTCTAGTCAATTTTCCCACATTGTGGTTCTACCATCAAACTCTGACTAGTTTGATAACCCTTCTCCTAAGCACTTGTCCCTTTTCGATCTATAACCCTTTCTAGTTGCTCCATATAGGTTACGTCGGGTTGCATATCTATGCGCTCATATGCCCCTATTTGACTGGCATCCGAATTACACTTCCTTAACATTGATACGTGAAACACGTTACGACCTGCTACATGTTCGGGGTTAGGGCTAGCTCATATGCTAACTTCCCAAACGTCTTAATATATCCAAGGGTCCAACAAATTGTAGACTTAACTTTCCTTCCTTTCCGAACCTCATCAATCCTTTCCAAGGGATACCTATAACATTACTAGGTCCCCTATTTCATACTCTTTATCCTTTCGTGTCCAATCAACATACTTATCATGTCCATCTTGGGCTACTACCAGCCGTCCTCTGATTAGATCTATCATATCCTTGGTCCTTTGGACTACTGCGGGTCCGAGCATCTTGCGCTCTACAACTTCATCCTAACATAAGGGAGATCGAAATTGTCTTCCCTCAAGGATCTCATAAGGCGACATCTCGATAATGACATATGATCTATTGTCGTAAGATAACTCAATCCGAATTAAGTGATCATTCCAAATTCTTTCAAGTCTATTGCACAGACTCTCATTATAACTTTTATCATTAGAGCTTCTGCTTCTCAATACCCATTCTTTTCCAGTTCGTAATCGCTACTACCTTCCGTTCCTAATATTATACTGGTTATACTTTTGCTCGTTAGCGTTCTATAACCTTTTAATAACCACGTCAACCTTAGTATCACAAATGTGTTCCCATTCCGCATACTACCACCACTTCATTACTCCTTTTTCAGTTGTTTCTATTTTCCAAAATTTGATCAATCAAATAGAAGTAAAGGAATTTGTTGAGAGATCACTATGATCATGAACACTTGTTATATCGCATAGTTAGTACAGAAGGTGGCCAGCCTTTAGTACTTGACAAGCAATTAAACAACATGTGGTATCCTACTAGGCTTCTATCACAAAGATAGATAGTCATTCGGCAATACCTCCCCTTCTGGAAGGGTTGTTCTTCTCAGCTTACATGAAATGAAAAGAAGAGAAAAGAACGAACTGAAGAGAATTGTATATATGAAAAAAATATACAACCACAAAATATCTGGCTTGGAACCTACCTCTGAACTATAGAGGTTTGTCATAGGAGAACAAAACATATATGTATTTATATCAACATCAAGTATTATAGCATCGCATTTCACGTGCCTAAATTTTCTCTATCCCGTCCATCATTCTATGGACCCATGCTCTTCCTCGAGCTTATACACAATCACCTTTGAAACTCCCTCGACATCGAAAATCGAATCTGGGATCTCATTCTATATATCACCGTTACTAGGATTCTATGCTCGCATCGCAACCTTCCTCGTATAATAATACGGCTCTCTATTGATAAGAAAGAATAAATATTCACTAGGTAGATACTCTACTTAATTAGTCTATCAATGATAACTTATACACTACCACGACCCGATTAGTGGTACTCAATCTCAACACCCATTCCAATACAACTCTCACGGTTGTAATCAGCTCATTACTCGCAGAATCATTGCTGCCTTACTATGGTCCACCACTGACCCACTGTAGTCATTCATTTTCCATGAAGTCTTAATAGCTAACCATACGGAGTCTATCCATGTCGTATCAAATCCTTCTAAGGAGGTAACATAATCACCATTCCTGATTCATAAAGAACACTCCTGATCCTGACATACATACATGACATGAAGCATATAAAATTGCAGAAGAGTTTCAATCAAAGCACCGATAGCAGGTTAATACCATTCTTAATCATATGCCTTCAATAGAAGACTTAACTCAAAGGTTTGTTTGGTCCTTTTTGAAACATGGTCCTGGCTTATCTCAAGATAGGACCTTCTAAGATAGATAGCCCGTTCATGGCGATTACACAATTTAAACCTTTACCAACTACTATTACGGTTGGGTATTGCACAGTCATCAGAAGGAATGTCAATCTTTCAAACCATAATTCAACCTTCACATTTTTAACCATCATCGCTGTATTCTTTTGGCACACGCGCCTATAATTTTTCCTTTTACCGTTAAAGTGTCGGCCACCTCTTTGGCCTTTCCTGATAGTAATAGTTCCTTACAGTCAATGTCATTTTAACCACCTCCAAATAAATTTTCTACCTTATTTCAATCACAGCTTATGTGAAAATACTTTTCTTTAATATCTGATGAGAAAAAAAAAATTTCCATTTTTCCATAAGTTATCCCCTCAGTCTTTAGAGGTTAATCACTGTCATGACTGACTCTCAATCATAATTAGAACATCTTTTATCTTAAGTCCTAATTGCCCTGAACAATTTCAACCTTTACTGGTTCGATCCATACTTTCTCGTGGTTTAACACGTGCCCCACTTGGCAACATCATAATTACGTCATATTTCCTTTATCATCATTTCTATTCTTGAGAATTTTGGATATTACCTTTCTCCTTGTAAAACCTCTAAGGTTATTCTTAAATTCTTCATTCGGTACTCCCTAGGTACAGGGTATATCAAAATACCATTTACTAATAGTAGAACCATTGTCTATATACTTCTGAAAAAAAAATTCTCCATTGATCCTTAAAGGTTGTTGTTACCTTAACCCTTTCCCAATCATACTGTCAAAACTCATACTATCCCTATCAAGGGTGAAATGCCAACCTTTATGCATTCCCCTGGGATTCGTTTTAAGTTACCGATGTTCTATCCTTAATTCCACCTTTTTAAAAAGGTACAAGCATCCTTCCATGGATAAATAAAGTCATATATCCCTGATATGGGTATCTTATTCAATCATTCCCACCTCGATAGTAAATGCCTAATTTCACAATAACATCTGTATACAAAATGAGGTTAATCAAAATGGCCTCCAAAAGATAACAACGGTTATCCGCTTTTCTTGCCTAATCTGGTAACGATAACATGGATGTTCTGGAAGATATTGGTCGTGTTCAACGTGAACTTCTTCTTAGTAATTCCTTATTTACTTTTGTTGTTTATCTCAACAGTCACCTTAATGTTGGGATATCTTTCATATCTGGCGTCTCCCTTTCTGGGTATCATGCCACCGGTCTTACACTTCACCTTCTTGAAGGTCACTTCCTTCATCCAATTTTCTTAATTTCTTACTTTCTTATCCCCTTAGTCTATCCGCGTCTCATTATTTATCCTTCGAATTATCTCAAGGTTTCCTCGAATCCTCCCAACTTACAGGGGATAAACTATATGCATCTCTTATGCCTTCAACCGTCAACTTTAACTCATGGTGAATCACCCTCATCCTGACGATCATATACTTTTCTATTTCTATTAATAGGAGTCTTTAGGGTTTCCTCATACCCAACTCCCTTATCATTCCTCAAACTCTGTTGCCTTTTTATTCCTTTCCACTTCAATTCCTTTTTATTTTCCTTTCTCTTATCATTATTTCATGAACCAACACAACATAAGCATTGATTTCAAATATCCCGTCATTCTGGATTCGCGTCTTCAGAATGAATCTTAACAACTTTTACAGCTTAGATTCATAATTCATCATACTCGTCTGCCTTTGTTCTGGCTCTAAAGCTTTTACACTATTCCATAACCTTGGGAATTACTTTCCCGAAAACAATTGGCTGAACTTTAATCAGTTTATTATAATCTCTTGCTCCGTGCCTTCCTTGGCCTTTCACCAGCGGGTGGTCTCTCTCTTGGGAGGGTAAGTGACAAAACAGTCTTTTGGGGTTCATCAATCATTTAGAATCTCAAATGATTCATCTATTTCCTTTAGCCAGGCTCTTGCCTCGACTGGGTCAGCTTGTTCCTTGGAACTCTGAGAGCTTAGCGACTTAAAGGTCATGAAAGAATTTCCCACCGCACTGTCTCCTCAGAGTGGTGGTTGGGGATAATAGTCTAAGTTCTGTCTAGATAGGTCCATGAATTGCCGTATAGGAGTACCGTCTCGGGTCTCCTTTCCTTACTCGACTTTCTGTTTCCTTATTATGAAATGTTTCATCCTACTCCCCATAATTGGGGTCATCTTTTAATTTAAAATCCTCATTTTCCACTCCATTATGTCATGGGTTCCTTCTATCTTGATGGCGACCTCCCTGACTATCGCGTTCAGGGTTTGCTCTAAATCTTATTCCTCAACCATGGCTCTCATCTAAGTTCTCATCCTTACACTCTTGAACTTTCGGAACCCAAATTCTATAGGAATACCTCATTATTCCCTTATCATCTTTCTCGATATTAATCTTTTATCTAATTGTTGGCTCTCTGCCTTCATTCATAACTTTTTCTGGCACAATATGATCTTTTCCAATAATTCGGGCTGTATTGCAATCTCAAACAGCTTTTCGGTACCGGCTCCGGTTACCTTCACTTCTATTTCCATTTTCTCAAAATCTCTTATAAACTCCCCAAAAGACATTATCATCTTGAGTCTCTCCTTTTTACTAAGGGCATCAGCCACCACATTGGCTTTCCCCCGAATGATAAAGAATCTCCCAATCATTATTCTTGATTAGCTCTAACTGCCTCCTATGGCATATGTTGAGCTCTTTCTACGCAAAAATGTACTAGAGCTCCTATGGTTTGTGTAAATCTTGCACTTCTCTCCATACAAGTAGTGCCTCCAATCTTTAGGGAAAAACTATTGCCACGAGCCCAAGCTCATGGGTGGGGATATCGAATTTTATACTTCCTTAATTGTCTTGACGCAGACGCGATTATCTTGCTGTGCTATATAAGAAGCACCCTAATTCCTTATGCGAAGCGTCACTTACAAATCACAAAATCTCATTTTTCATCCGGCAACGCCAACATATGGGCCGCCACCAACCTTTGCTTCAGTTCTTGAAAGCTGTTCTCGCATTTCTCTGTCCATTCGAACTTCTCAGTCTTACGAGTAAGCCGCGTTAAAGGGGCTATTATCTTTACAACTTGAACGAACCTCCGGTAGTGACCGGTCAATCCTACCTCTGGTAGTCGACCAAACCATGGTCATCAATTCATCAGTGGTCCTTTATCCAATCCTGTCAGGATTCTCCATGGGATCCTCCTCAACAACTATCCCTTCTAGGACAACATCCTCAACCGCTAAATCTTCAATATCAACATCATCCGGTCCTGCATTAGGACACTCTATCGGATCCACAATCCGATCTCCAATTAGTAATAAAATATCATCGCGATGTTGCTCCTCAACCTCAGGGTTCGGAGTCCCGCTACCATATACGATAACGAACTACGCTCCTATCACGATATTTATAAGGGTTCCCATAAGGGTTTTAACTGTCAGTACTACGTTAGGTAGCCCGACTATGAACTTGGCAAGAGTTCTTATTATCTTAGTGAACTTATTATCTTAACGTCCCATCATCTCTGAGGTTTATAACGCTTGGCTCTGATACCATTTCTGTAACACCCCCAGATCCGGGGTCGGGGATCCGGGTCGTCACGGTCTTTCTTTCCACAATATCACTTCACTTAATTAATAATAACCAACCTTATGCTGTGACCCCACACTAACATACACCACAACCCGTTATAGTCTCAGAGATGAAATTCAAATAAGTACAAGTCTTTGAATCCACAATTTAAAAGTTATTACATCCCAAAACGATTACTTGATAAATTTACAGTTAATTGCCATTATCTGCCACAAGTTATAATTATACATAATTGATTCTCAAAAGCAAATGGTCTAATCTACAATAGATCTACCTCTGCAGCTATAGCAGCTACGACATCAACGGGAAGACGCGGGACGCTTCCCACGCGCTTGCGCTGGGTCTGCTGGGGTCTGGCCATCTTTCCTAACTGTTGTTGTGTGATGAAGAAATAAAGCAAGGGTGAGCAGCAAGCCCACCAAAATAATATGTATAATGATTTACAATATATGAGCCTACTCATAATACTCATGAAAGTCTTGGTCAAAAGAAATGAACCAAGTTCGATATCTTAATGCGATGAAGTCGCAAAATATTCAGTATATATACATATATACTTTTCAAAATATTGGAAGTCCTCTTCCATGCATAATATACACACAGTCCCAGTGTATAACTGTATATAAAAAAATATATCGTTGCAAGGTGATCTCATATATCTAACCTTGTCTCCACGTTTTTCTGAAAATCTTTGTCATTCATAAGACAATTATTAATTAGATATAAGTTCTAAAGATGAAGTTACCAAATACTTCACTACATTTATATCATTCCCAATACTACTTGAACTACCACCGTTCAAGTTATAATCAATTTCAAAAGTTCATCCCACTGATGAGACCACAAGATAAGACTTGAATAGATTCAATCTTTGAAAGATTATTGAATGAAAAAGTTATGAGATACTTTATTTAATCCCGATATATATATAACCACATATATATATCCCTTTAAACATTTCCTGGAACCTCTGTTATGTGAAGTATGAACAGAGTTCGAAACATCCAATGAATTTTGGAAAGGAAAAGAATTTTGGCATAAACCCGATATCTCGCTGATCAGGCAAAGATACCAATAAGTAACCTTTTCTACTAGTAGATGGACGAATTCCCCACTGGTCATCACCCTGGTCATAATTAAGACCTATGCTGGACTGCCACTCAGCCACCTATGCATTTGATGGACTCCCACTGAGCCACTTACACAATAATAGACCGTACCTCGGCCTGTCGCTTATGCCGACTCAATGAGAGGGGCTTACTTCCCGAACGCTGGGCAAGTAATCAATTCATTTACCAAATCTGCAACCTTGTTGCGAATGTAAATACACCACAGAGCCGGATTTCCCAGGTTTTGAGCGAGTATTTAAATCCCCTTTAAAAAGGAAGATCTTAAATATAAAAATGAGTTTTGGGATCCGCTCTGACTTTTAAAAATCATTTTGAAGACTCGAAAACACTTTAAAGAGTGTTTGGAGTAAGGCTGATTTAATGAAGTAAATCAGTCCCCAGAATATTAGAAAATATCTGAATATTATTAATTAAATAATATTCCCATAAAGAATAGTCTTTATAAAAATAATTGAAGTAGAAGTATTAAAATTTATACTTGAAACGAGTATTAAACAACCAAAGATATACTTATATGAAAGTATTATCTTTATTTGAATAATCGAAAATAAGTTTGATTATCGACATCTTATTCTTTAATAAAATAAAGAATATATCTCAGCAAATAATCGGAGTCATAGATCCTCAAATGAATATTCAAATAATATTCAATAAATAAAATAAGCTGAGTCATAATACCTCGAATGAATATTATAAATAATATTCATTAAATAAAATAAAGGAGTCATAAGTCCTCCGATGAATATTCAAATCATATTGAAATAATAAAATAAACTGAGTCATAACCCTCGAATGAATATTCAAATAATATTCATTAAATAATATAAAAGAGTCATAAGTCCTCGAATGAATATTCAAAATAATATTCATTAAATAATATAAAAGAGTCATAAGTCCTCGAATGAATATTCAAAATAATATTCATTAAATAATATAAAAGAGTCATAAGTCCTCGAATGAATATTCAAAATAATATTCATTAAATATAAAGGAGTCATACGCCTTCGAATAATATTCGAAATAATACTCGATAATAAAATAAAGTTTAAAGTTATCGAATAAACCTTATTCGATTAATAGTTTGGAAAAACTATAACCATATATATATATAAATATATATATATATATATATATCCATATCCCTATAAACTCTACTCGGGATCCTCGACTCCCGGTTTTAGAAAATATTTTCACCTTTGGGTCCCTATACTAAGGGTATATGCAAGTTACCGCTATCCTCTAGCATAGGTATTATCAACTGAACCAACAGATATATATTGAAAGAATATGAAACAGGCATGCATATATATACCATAGCAGCATGCTTCAATATATTGCAACATTTGCTAATATAAACATCATGCATCTATCGCAAGATAATGCATATACATATATACATCACAACAACAGTATAACGGGTAGAAAACTTGCCTGAGCGACTGGGGGTTACGAATGGCTCGGGACGAGTCTGGTAACCTATAAACAACAAGTAAGTTGGAATTAAACCAAAGTCACTTGTAAATCTATACTTTAACTAACTTAGACTCTAACGCTTGTTTTGCGCTCACTGATTCGCTTAAGTCACTCGGGTACCCTCGGCTCCACCATTTTTAATAATTTAACCTTTACGAGTTTTAAAGCGATTCCTTCGCGAGTGACTTACCAACTGCCTAAAACACTTACCATAAATGTTTCATGCATTAATTAACCCTTTTTGGTCTTTAACCTACATTTCAAAGTAAGGCGAGGGGAAAAAGTTTCGTTCGCGAAATGCCGTTACTTGAAACGGTCGTTTCTCCTAAACCGTAAATCGGAATCGAACGAACTACATATCAACACGAAGCTCGTAACATGAGCTATCTAAACATGGCAGTGGTCATAATCTAGCAGGGGGTTCTCGGGTCCTAATGCTATGCACAAAAACAGTCCAAAGAAAATCGGACGTTACGACGGCTATGTTTACGCGATTTCCAATATTTTTAAACCATTCAAACCCATTCCAAATCAACCCCAAATCCAACCTCAATCCATCATACAACAAACATCCATCCTTATCACATCATAACAATCCCAACAAATCCACATTAACCATTTATACTATTCTTTATCATGAATTTAAACTACACTTAAGTTCATTAATCAACAACCAAGATTTACAACTTCAAAAACAACCCAAAACCCATTAATCTCTACATACACAATCATCAAGCCTCTCATGAACTCTAATACTCATTTTATGCTCTTAACTTTCAATAACAAAGCTTGGTTAAGAGATTATACCTTCCTTGGAGAGTGGAGAATCAAGGGGATGGCTTGGAATCATCTTTAAAGCCCTTATCCAAGCTTAATCTAAACAAAACTTCAAGAACACAAATTTTAGTTCTTGAAAACACTATTCACCATCTTCTTTGATGATTTATAGAAAAAGATTGGCTTGGATTTAGAAGCTTAAACTTATAGGAAGTATGTAACTATCCATGGGGAAGCTTAGATAATTACCCTGCTAAATAATAAGTGGAGGAGCTTGAACTTCCATTTTTTAAAAAGAGAACCCGAGAGCTTCATGAAGAAGAAGAAGAATTTTTGTGTTTTGCCTTGTCTTGATCTTTTGGTTGGTTGATTTGGTTTTGTTTTTGATTTAGTAAAGTACCTTCTTGCCCTTGGATTTGTGTGGTTACAAAGCCACCACACCTCCTCCTTCCCATGTCATGCTTATCTCATCCACATGATGTCATCCTTCCTTCCTTGTCCTCTTTCTATTGGTTGGATGACATCATTCCCACTAATCCCTTTGATTAACTTCCTAATCGTTTGCCTAATGACCGCTGATCTGTTATACGGTTCGCTTAACTTTCGTTCTCGTTTATCGTTTGAGGGATCATACCCGGGATCTTATTACTTAGGTTCCCTTAACCTTTCTCAATATATTATATTCCTTTTATGATCCTCTCCTATAATCCTTTAATTTCAATCCTTTTTATCCTGTTACCTTATACTCAATTCTCTCCGTATCTTGTGGATTTCCGGGAAAAATCAAAGTGTTCGGAATTGGATTCTGACGATCTTTACATACACTTATATACTTCATAGAGTACTAATAATATCCCATAAGATCAATAACAGAACCCCTACATAGCGTGGCATGAAAAGTTTTCTCGTTCAGCAAAAACACTATTCATAAGGGTTTCAAAATTTCTCAAAAATTGGGGTTATTACAGGTTAGTACACGGTTTTTTCTCCGATACTGAGTCGGGATGCATTATGGATATTTTCACATACTCTAATCCATATTGATATTTTAATTTGAACCGAGCCATATTTCGCGGAATTCGGACGAGAAACCGAGTAGATTTGGCTGAAATGGAGTTTTTGGTGAAAACTCAAAGGGGTTAGTACACGGTTTTTTCTCCGATACTGAGTCGGGATGCATTATGGATATTTCCACATAATTTAATCCATATTGATATTTTAATTAGAACCGAGCCATATTTCGCGGAATTCGGACGAGAAACCGAGTAGATTTAGCTTAAATGGAGTTTTCGGTGAAAACTCAAAGAGGTTAGTATACGGTTTTTTCTCCGATACTGAGTCGGGATGCATTATGGATATTTTATAATATTGTAATCCATATTAATATTTTAAATTGAACCGAGACATATTTCGCGGAATTCGGACGAGAAACTGAGTAGATTTGGCTAAAATGGAGTTTTCGGTGAAAACTCAAAGGGGTTAGTACACGGTTTTTTCTCCGATACTGAGTCGGGATGCATTATGGATATTTTCTAATACCTTAATCTATATTTATATTTTAATTTGAACCGAGCCATATTTCGCGGAATTCGGACGAGAAATTGAGTAGATTTGGCTGAAATTGAGTTTTCGGTGAAAACTCAAAGGGGTTAGTACACGGTTTTTTCTCCGATACTGAGTCGGGATGCATTATGGATATTTTCTAATACTTCAATCCATATTGATATTTTAAATTGAACCGAGCCATATTTCGCGGAATTCGGACGAGAAACCGAGTAGATTTGGCTGAAATGGAGTTTTCGGTGAAAACTCAAAGGGGTTAGTACACAGTTTTTTCTCCGATACTGAGTCGGGATACATTATGGATATTTTCATATACTTTAATCCATATTGATATTTTAATTTGAACCGTGCCATATTTCGCGGAATTCGGACGAGAAACCGGGTAAATTTGGCTGAAATGGAGTTTTCGGTGAAAACTCAAAGGGGTTAGTACACGGTTTTTGCTCCGATACTGAGTCGGGATGCATTATGGATATTTTCACATAATTTAATCCATATTGATATTTTAATTTGAACCGAGCCATATTTCACGGAATTCGGACGAGAAACTGAGTAGATTTGGCTGAAAGGAAGTTTTCGGTGAAAACTCAAAGGGGTTAGTACACGGTTTTTTCTCCGATACTGAGTCGGGATCCATTATGGATATTTTCACATACTTTAATCCATATTGATATTTTAATTTGAACCGAGCCATATTTCGCGGAATTCGGACGAGAAACCGAGTAGATTTGGCTGAAATGGAGTTTTCGGTGAAAACTCAAAGGGGTTAGTACACGGTTTTATCTCCGATACTGAGTCGGGATGCATTATTGATATTTTCACATACTTTAATCCATATTGATAATTTAATTAGAACCGAGCCATATTTCGCGGAATTCGGACGAGAAACCGAGTAGATTTGGCTGAAATGGAGTTTTCGGTGAAAACTCAAAGAGGTTAGTATACGGTTTTTTCTCCGATACTGAGTCGGGATGCATTGTGGATATTTTCACATACTTTAATCCATATTGATATTTTAATTTGAACTGAGCCATATTTTACGGAATTCGGACGAGAAACCGAGTAAATTTGGCTGAAATGGAGTTTTCGGTGAAAACTCAAAGGGGTTAGTACACGGTTTTTTCTCCGATACTGAATCGGGATGCATTATTGAATTTTTCACATACTTTAATCCATGTTGATATTTTAATTTGAACCGGGCCATATTTCACGGAATTCGGACGAGAAACTGAGTAGATTTGGCTGAAATGGAGTTTTCGGTGAAAACTCAAAGGGGTTAGTACACGGTTTTTTCTCCGATACTGAGTCGGGATGCATTATGGATATTTTATAATACTCTAATCCATATTGATATTTTAATTTGAACCGAGCCATATTTCACGGAATTCGGACGAGAAACCGAGTAGATTTGGCTGAAATGGAGTTTTCGGTGAAAACTCAAAGGGGTTAGTACACGGTTTTTTCTCCGATACTGAGTCGGGATGCATTATGGATATTTTCACATACTTTAATCCATATTGATATTTTAATTTGAACCGAGCCATATTTCGCGGAATTCGGACGAGAAACCGAGTAGATTTGGCTGAAATGGAGTTTTCGGTGAAAACTCAAAGGGTTAGTACACGGTTTTTATCTCCGATACTGAGTCGGGATGCATTATGGATATTTTCACATACTTTAATCCATATTGATATTTAATTAGAACCGAGCCATATTTCGCGGAATTCGGACGAGAAACCGAGTAGATTTGGCTGAAATGGAGTTTTCGGTGAAAACTCAAAGAGGTTAGTAACGGTTTTTTCTCCGATACTGAGTCGGGATGCATTATGGATATTTTCATAATACTTTAATCCATATTGATATTTTAATTTGAACCGAGCCATATTTCGCGGAATTCGGACGAGAAACCGAGTAGATTTGGCTGAAATGGAGTTTTCGGTGAAAACTCAAAGGGGTTAGTACACGGTTTTTTCTCCGATACTGAGTCGGGATGCATTATTGATATTTTCACATACTTAATCCATATTGATATTTTAATTTGAACCGAGCCATATTTCGCGGAATTCGGACGAGAAACTGAGTAGATTTGGCTGAAATGGAGTTTTCGGTGAAAACTCAAAGGGGTTAGTACACGGTTTTTTCTCCGATACTGAGTCGGGATGCATTATGGATATTTTCTAATACTTAATCCATATTGATATTTTAATTTGAACCGAGCCATATTTCAGCGGAATTCGGACGAGAAACCGAGTAGATTTGGCTGAAATGGAGTTTTCGGTGAAAACTCAAAGGGGTTAGTACACGGTTTTTTCTCCGATACTGAGTCGGGATGCATTATGGATATTTTCACATACTTCTAATCCATATTGATATTTTAATTTGAACCGAGCCATATTTCGCGGAATTCGGACGAGAAACCGAGTAGATTTGGCTGAAATGGAGTTTTCGGTGAAAACTCAAAGGGGTTAGTACACGGTTTTTTCTCCGATACTGAGTCGGGATGCATTATGGATATTTTCACATACTTTAATCCATATTGATATTTTAATTTGAACCGAGCCATATTTCGCGGAATTCGGACGAGAAACCTGAGTAGATTTGGCTGAAATGGAGTTTTCGGTGAAAACTCAAAGGGGTTAGTACACGGTTTTTTCTCCGATACTGAGTCGGGATGCATTATGGATATTTTATAATACTTTAATCCATATTGATATTTTAATTTGAACCGAGCCATATTTCGCGGAATTCGGACGAGAAACCGAGTAGATTTGGCTGAAATGGAGTTTTCGGTGAAAACTCAAAGGGGTTAGTACACGGTTTTTTCTCCGATACTGAGTCGGGATGCATTATGGATATTTTCACATACTTTAATCCATATTGATATTTTAATTTGAACCGAGCCATATTTCGCGGAATTCGGACGAGAAACTGAGTAGATTTGGCTGAAATTGAGTTTTCGGTGAAAACTCAAAGGGGTTAGTACACGGTTTTTTCTCCGATACTGAGTCGGGATGCATTATGGATATTTTCTAATACTTCATCCATATTGATATTTTAAATTGAACCGAGCCATATTTCGCGGAATTCGGACGAGAAACCGAGTAGATTTGGCTGAAATGGAGTTTTCGGTGAAAACTCAAAGGGGTTAGTACACAGTTTTTTCTCCGATACTGAGTCGGGATACATTATGGATATTTTCATATACTTTAATCCATATTGATATTTTAATTTGAACCGTGCCATATTTCGCGGAATTCGGACGAGAAACCGGGTAAATTTGGCTGAAATGGAGTTTTCGGTGAAAACTCAAAGGGGTTAGTACACGGTTTTTTCTCCGATACTGAGTCGGGATGCATTATGGATATTTTCACATAATTTAATCCATATTGATATTTTAATTTGAACCGAGCCATATTTCACGGAATTCGGACGAGAAACTGAGTAGATTTGGCTGAAAGGAGTTTCGGTGAAAACTCAAAGGGGTTAGTACACGGTTTTTTCTCCGATACTGAGTCGGGATCCATTATGGATATTTTCACATACTTTAATCCATATTGATATTTTAATTTGAACCGAGCCATATTTCGCGGATTCGGACGAGAAACCGAGTAGATTTGGCTGAAATGGAGTTTTCGGTGAAAACTCAAAGGGGTTAGTACACGGTTTTATCTCCGATACTGAGTCGGGATGCATTATTGATATTTTCACATACTTTAATCCATATTGATAATTTAATTAGAACCGAGCCATATTTCGCGGAATTCGGACGAGAAACCGAGTAGATTTGGCTGAAATGGAGTTTTCGGTGAAAACTCAAAGAGGTTAGTATACGGTTTTTTCTCCGATACTGAGTCGGGATGAATTGTGGATATTTTCACATACTTTAATCCATATTGATATTTTAATTTGAACTGAGCCATATTTTAACGGAATTCGGACGAGAAACCGAGTAAATTTTGCTGAAAATGGAGTTTTCGTGAAAACTCAAAGGGGGTTAGTACCGTTTTTTTCTCCGATACTGAATCGTGATGCATTATTGAATTTTTCACATACTTTAATCCATGTTGAATATTTTAATTTGAACCGGGGCCCATATTATTCACGGAATTCGGACGAGAAACTGAGTAGATTTGGCTGAAATGGAGTTTTCGGTGAAAAACTCAAAGGGTTTAGTACACGGTTTGTTTCTCCGATACTGAGTCGGGATGCATTATGGATAGTTTATAATACTCTAATCCATATTGATATTTTAATTTGAACCGAGCCGTATTTCACGGAATTCGGACGAGAAACCGAGTAGATTTGGCTGAAATGGAGTTTTCGGTGAAACTCAAAGGGGTTAGTACACGGTTTTTTTCCTCCGATACTGAGTCGGGATGCATTATGGATATTTTCACATACTCTAATCCATATTGATATTTTAATTTGAACCTGAGCCATATTTCGCGGAATTCGGACGAGAAACCGAGTAGATTTGGCTGAATGGATTTTTTGGTGAAAACTCAAAGGGGTTAGTACACGGTTTTTTCTCCGATACTGAGTCGGGATGCATTATGGATATTTCCACATAATTTAATCCATATTGATATTTTAATTAGAACCGAGCCATATTTCGCGGAATTCGGACGAGAAAACCGAGTAGATTTAGCTTAAATGGAGTTTTCGGTGAAAACTCAAAGAGGTTAGTATACGGTTTTTTCTCGATACTGAGTCGGGGATGCATTATGGATATTTTATAATATTGTAATCCATATTAATATTTTAAATTGAACCTGAGACATATTTTCGCGGAATTCGGAACGAGAACTGAGTAGATTGGCTGAAATGGAGTTTTCGGTGAAACTCAAAGGGGTTTAGTACACGGTTTTTTCTCCGATAATGAGTCGGGATGCATTATGGATATTTCTAAATACCTTAATCTATATTTATATTTTAATTTGAACCGAGCCATATTTCGCGGAATTCGGACGAGAAATTGAGTAGATTTGGCTGAAATTGAGTTTTCGGTGAAAACTCAAAGGGGTTAGTACACGGTTTTTTCTCCGATACTGAGTCGGGATGCATTATGGATATTTTCTAATACTTCAATCCATATTGATATTTAAATTGAACCGAGCCATATTTCGCGGAATTCGGACGAGAAACCGAGTAGATTTGGCTGAAATGGAGTTTTCGGTGAAAACTCAAAGGGGTTAGTACACAGTTTTTTCTCCGATACTGAGTCGGGATACATTATGGATATTTTTCATATACTTAATCCATATTGATATTTTAATTTGAACCGTGCCATATTTCGCGGAATTCGGACGAGAAACCGGGTAAATTTGGCTGAAATGGAGTTTTCGGTGAAAACTCAAAGGGGTTAGTACACGGTTTTTGCTCCGATACTGAGTCGGGATGCATTATGGATATTTTCACATAATTTAAATCCATATTGATATTTTAATTTGAAACCGAGCCATATTTCACGGGAATTCGGACGAGAAACTGAGTAGATTTGGCTGAAAGGAAGTTTTCGGTGAAAACTCAAAGGGGTTAGTACAACGGTTTTTTTCTCCGATACTGAGTCGGGATCCATTATGGATATTTTCACATACTTTAATCCATATTGATATTTTAATTTGAACCGAGCCATATTTCGCGGAATTCGGACGAGAAACCGAGTAGATTTGGCTGAAATGGAGTTTTCGGTGAAAACTCAAAGGGGTTAGTACACGGTTTATCTCCGATACTGAGTCGGGGATGCATTATTGATATTTTCACATACTTTAATCCATATTGATAATTTAATTAGAACCGAGCCATATTTCGCGGAATTCGGACGAGAAACCGAGTAGATTTGGCTGAAATGGAGTTTTCGGTGAAAACTCAAAGAGGTTAGTATACGGTTTTTCTCCGATACTGAGTCGGGATGAATTGTGGATATTTTCACATACTTTAAATCCATATTGATATTTTATAATTTGAACTGAGCCATATTTTACGGAATTCGGACGAGAAACCGAGTAAATTTGGCTGAAATGGAGTTTCGGTGGAAAACTCAAAGGGGTTAGTACACGGTTTTTTCTCCGATACTGAATCGGGATGCATTATTGAATTTTTCACATACTTTAATCCATGTTGATATTTAATTTGAACCGTGCCATATTTCACGGAATTCGGACGAGAAAACTGAGTAGATTTGGGCTGAAATGGAGTTTTCGGTGAAAACTCAAAGGGGTTAGTACACCGGTTTTCTCTCCGATACTGAGTCGGGATGCATTGTGGATATTTTATAATACTCTAATCCATATTGATATTTTAATTTGAACCGAGCCATATTTCACGGAATTCGGACGAGAAACCGAGTAGATTTGGCTGAAATGGAGTTTTCGGTGAAAACTCAAAGGGGTTAGTACACGGTTTTTTCTCCGATACTGAGTCGGGATGCATTATGGATATTTTCACATACTTTAATCCATATTGATATTTTAATTTGAACCGAGCCATATTTCGCGGAATTCGGACGAGAAACCGAGTAGATTTGGCTGAAATGGAGTTTTCGGTGAAAACTCAAAGGGGTTAGTACACGGTTTTTTCTCCGATACTGAGTCGGGATGCATTATGGATATTTTCACATACTTTAATCCATATTGATATTTTAATTTGAACCGAGCCATATTTCGCGGAATTCGGACGAGAAACCGAGTAGATTTGGCTGAAATGGAGTTTTCGGTGAAAACTCAAAGGGGTTAGTACACGGTTTTTTCTCCGATACTGAGTCGGGATGCATTATGGATATTTTCACATACTTTAATCCATATTGATATTTTAATTTGAACCGAGCCATATTTCGCGGAATTCGGACGAGAAACCGAGTAGATTTGGCTGAAATGGAGTTTTCGGTGAAAACTCAAAGGGGTTAGTACACGGTTTTTTCTCCGATACTGAGTCGGGATGCATTATGGATATTTTCACATACTTTAATCCATATTGATATTTTAATTTGAACCGAGCCATATTTCGCGGAATTCGGACGAGAAAGAGTAGATTTGGCTGAAATGGAGTTTTCGGTGAAAACTCAAAGGGGTTAGTACACGGTTTTTTCTCCGATACTGAGTCGGGATGCATTATGGATATTTTCACATACTTTAATCCATATTGATATTTTAATTTGAACCGAGCCATATTTCGCGGAATTCGGACGAGAAACCGAGTAGATTTGGCTGAAATGGAGTTTTCGGTGAAAACTCAAAGGGGTTAGTACACGGTTTTTTCTCCGATACTGAGTCGGGATGCATTATGGATATTTTCACATACTTTAATCCATATTGATATTTTAATTTGAACCGAGCCATATTTCGCGGAATTCGGACGAGAAACCGAGTAGATTTGGCTGAAATGGAGTTTTCGGTGAAAACTCAAAGGGGTTAGTACACGGTTTTTTCTCCGATACTGAGTCGGGATGCATTATGGATATTTTCACATACTTTAATCCATATTGATATTTTAATTTGAACCGAGCCATATTTCGCGGAATTCGGACGAGAAACCGAGTAGATTTGGCTGAAATGGAGTTTTCGGTGAAAACTCAAAGGGGTTAGTACACGGTTTTTTCTCCGATACTGAGTCGGGATGCATTATGGATATTTTCACATACTTTAATCCATATTGATATTTTAATTTGAACCGAGCCATATTTCGCGGAATTCGGACGAGAAACCGAGTAGATTTGGCTGAAATGGAGTTTTCGGTGAAAACTCAAAGGGGTTAGTACACGGTTTTTTCTCCGATACTGAGTCGGGATGCATTATGGATATTTTCACATACTTTAATCCATATTGATATTTTAATTTGAACCGAGCCATATTTCGCGGAATTCGGACGAGAAACCGAGTAGATTTGGCTGAAATGGAGTTTTCGGTGAAAACTCAAAGGGGTTAGTACACGGTTTTTTCTCTTCATACTGAGTCGGGATGAATTGTGGATATTTTCACATACTTTAATCCATATTGATATTTTTAATTTGAACTGAGCCATATTTTACGGAATTCGGACGAGAAAACCGGTAAAATTTGGCTGAAATGGAGTTTTCGGTGAAAACTCAAAGGGGTTAGTACACGGTTTTTTCTCCGATACTGAGTCGGGATGCATTATGGATATTTTCACATACTTTAATCCATATTGATTTTAATTTGAACCGAGCCATATTTCGCGGAATTCGGACGAGAAACCGAGTAGATTTGGCTGAAATGGAGTTTTCGGTGAAAACTCAAAGGGGTTAGTACACGGTTTTTTCTCCGATACTGAGTCGGGATGCATTATGGATATTTTCACATACTTTAATCCATATTGATATTTTAATTTGAACCGAGCCATATTTCGCGGAATTCGGACGAGAAACCGAGTAGATTTGGCTGAAATGGAGTTTTCGGTGAAAACTCAAAGGGGTTAGTACACGGTTTTTTCTCCGATACTGAGTCGGGATGCATTATGGATATTTTCACATACTTTAATCCATATTGATATTTTAATTTGAACCGAGCCATATTTCGCGGAATTCGGACGAGAAACCGAGTAGATTTGGCTGAAATGGAGTTTTCGGTGAAAACTCAAAGGGGTTAGTACACGGTTTTTTCTCCGATACTGAGTCGGGATGCATTATGGATATTTTCACATACTTTAATCCATATTGATATTTTAATTTGAACCGAGCCATATTTCGCGGAATTCGGACGAGAAACCGAGTAGATTTGGCTGAAATGGAGTTTTCGGTGAAAACTCAAAGGGGTTAGTACACGGTTTTTTCTCCGATACTGAGTCGGGATGCATTATGGATATTTTACATACTTTAATCCATATTGATATTTAATTGAACCGAGCCATATTCGCGGAATTCTCGCGAGATAACCGAGTAGAGATTTGGCTGAAATGGAGTTTTCGGTGAAAACTCAAAGGGTTAGTACACGT